>NC_039361.1:58237867-58463669 GCF_003573695.1 Papaver somniferum
TTAGATTAGATACATGCATACAGCAACAAACCAAGGAAAAAGTAACCTATATCCCGCATGAGTGTGTACACTGGTTCCCACGTATAAGAAATCATATAGGAACTTACCAGTGTAAGGAATAAGCAAGCATGTATGAGTATTGGATGACTGCGCCGATCCTCAATTGCATGTTATTACACGGAGATTGTGCAATACTCGGTGCGCACGTGAAGCTTACTCATATATCAGTCATCACTAATCACCATTCACCACCTTCCCAGGCACAATTCACTCAAAGCCACTAGCATCCATATCCAAAAGAAACATCAGAATGTACATTATTAGGAATTTGACGTAAGTATAAAAACTAGTTGAAAAACGCAAAATCTGACTTAGCATTTTCTTATATATTGAGTACGAAGGCCAAGGTATATATTTCATCCGACCCATAACATATTATTACAGAAGCTTCAATTACATTGTGAAATGGGATGCAAACACCACAAAACTAGACATTAGTCATAGAAAGTGATCAACATTACATCAGAAGTCGAACATGGTAGAATTAATGGACAAAATGCAAAAAAAAATAAGTGACACACACAAGCTTGGAAAGAGGCAGGACTAAAGTGAAGGTTTGGAGTTTGTAATTCTCCACGGTTCCTCGAAACTATAAAAAAAATATGACTAAACCACAATTGAAGTCTATACAAAAATGTTGAAAGCAAGCAACCAAAGTTGCTGAAAGAAATTTGAAATGAGTGTCAATAAATAAGTCTTAAATGCTCCATACAACAGAGTAAATAACAAATTAAATTAAATATATTGGCATCTCTAACTTACGTGATTTATAGAAAGTATGTGCCTGGGTGAATCAAATTGACTGGGATTTCATCCTTTCAACTTGTTCACAGGGTTTAAGTAAAAGGTTACTTTCTTCGTACACTAATGGAAACAAATTTAGCAAAATTAGTATGTCAAGAGGTATGCTCCTGCGTAGCCATATAATTTTACATCAGGAAACACTAAAATGTCTGGCAAAACTTCAAAAAGTAGGAAACTCAATCTCCGATACAGTATAGTATGAAAAAAATAGCCAGCTACCTTGGTTTTCTGCACTTATAAGCATTACAGTTCCAGATCCATACAAGCAGATCCAATATTGTCAATGTCATTCATGAAAATGATTGAAGGTGCTTGCTCCTTATGAAAATAAAAATTCACCAGTTAAACAAGTATATAATACAAATCCAAACTAGTACTTTTTATACACAATGCAGCTGATAGAGTAAATTATTACAATGGTGGAAAAAAAGAAGAAAAAAAAGGTACAATTAGTACCTGAAACTCAAGTGAAGGTAAATTCAATGTGATGACCAGTTCTTTTATAAGTTATGTAATTCCAATGCCAGCCTTAAGGCACGAACAGCTAGCGACCCAAAAAGAAAATCCTATAGTGAAGATGTGAATACCTAGAAAAATGAGAGGTTCCATGTTTTAAACTGAAAGAAATTCACTAGAAAACTAGTATCACCAAACAAAGGAAGTACCATAGTAATACCAAAAATGATAAATCATATCTAGCCAACTACCGAGAGCCAGTGTTATATCGTCCTAAGTTTTCTCACTGTAATTAACAAACACTCAACCTAGGTTACACCCACCAACAAACCATTTGAGTATCCAATGAGTATACACGAAATAAAGTTAGAGAAAAAAAACGATCAGAAATATCTATAAACAACAATTTTGCATAATGATCTTAAAACCAATACACAGATACATGATTCTTAAACTCTTAGCGCACCATCTTTACATATGGACATACTTCATTACTATGCCTAAGCATAATCGGCAGATCAAATCTATTTATTACTAGCCCTTCCAATTACGCAGATAAAGTATAATGCTAGTAACTGGTTAGGGTTTACCTTAAATACATCACTACTGATTGCCGAGAAACAAGATTAAACTTGATAAGGAAGAAGGAAATTACTGGAACAAAACTTCCGATAAAACTCAATCCACCCAAATGACTAACTTCCTACCTTGTGAACTGAAAACCAAAGGTAACTAAGTAAATTCAAGACATACATAGAAATCACAAAAACACATAAACCTCTATCAAACAGAGAACCAGCTCTCCCCATTATCATAACCCACACCTTCTAGAAAATGATATATAATTGGATGACCAACTAAACAAGCCTTCTATTTCTTCCAATTTAAGAGTCTCAGATCCACGAAATTCACAAATTGAATTTGTCTGAACTTTCTTACTACGACAACTATTAGATTTCAACAACAATAAAAAAAAATTGAGAACAACTCAAATCCCATAAGAATTGAACCTACAAAGAGGAAACAAAATGCAATAAGAATTAAATAAAAAAAATTGAATAGATTTGAGAAAAACTCAAATCCTAAGAATTGAATAGATTTATCCCTATGCAATGAATTGAACCAACAAGAGGAATCAAAATGAAGATAAAACTAGAGACGGTAAATAGATAAGAAAGAAAAGACAAAAATTGAGAACCCATGCCATTACAGGTAAGGAAATAGATAATTTTACTTACAATTATTGCATTATTGATAGCTACGATAATCAAAGATCTGATTCCATCAGGGAGGTCCATCAACATTTGAACACTACACCACCTGTAGACCTAACAAACCCCAAATTATTATTTTTTTACAAGACGAGAAGTCCTTATCAAAATTGGTCAATCAAAAATATAAACCATCTTTTTCAACAAAATAAGAGTTTGAGGATTGGATAGATGAGGATCTCTTAGAGTTTTCCTTCTCGACGGTTTTATGGATGGCAAAGAAAATGGAGAGGTTGAGAAGAAAAGAAAGTGTGGAGAACTGAAAGAAGTGGACTAGTGATCGGCCAAAAAATAAGAAAAAACCGGAGTTAGAGATCGTGGAACCCAATGCAAGTTGTAGACACGGAGCAAGTCTTGTTCGTGTCGAACATTAGCTCTTTAGACACGCGTTGGTCCAGATATCGTGTCCTATAAAAACATAAACAGTTACTGGACGACCCACTCCGAATGCATCCAACCACGACATTTACCCAATACCGGGACCAAAACATAATTTAGTCCCGTTAACCCATATCACCGTGACAAGCCCAACCGTGACCAAAGACCATAGTTCTACTAGTGCACAGGCCTCATCCTGTTTGAAATAGTTTTAGAAATAACTTTGTATGCAAAATTGCATAAGCCAATATGCCTAAATTGGTCCACAGAGTCAGCCATAGGATTCTTAGGGATCAAAGCAATGTTAGTGTGATTGAACTGAGTGAGTAGGTGTTCAGTATCGAGAAATTGTTTGACCATCAAGATGACATCTTTCCCTACAATGTCCCAATAAGATTGATAAAATAAGTCGGTAAACCCATCTTGGCCTGGTGCTTTCTTAGCCCCCATTTGGAATGCAGCTGTTTTTATTTCATCGTCAGATATATGAGCCAACATCTCATTATCAGACTGAGATAGTTTGGAGGTTATAGTATTAACCACGATATCTTGACCATTGTCGCCAGAGGTACTATATAACTGTTGGAAGTATGAAATGAATTCATCTCCTATAGATTCCCTGGTGGTCAACCAAGTGCTATTTCTAGCTTTTATCCAAGATACATTGTTTCTCTTTCTCTTGAACATTGTCGATTTATGAAAGTAAGGTTTATTGTTGTCACTTTCTTGCAGCCATAATTCTTTGGATTTGTCTTTCCAAAGAATCTCGTCTAAGGAATATAGGTAAGTTAACTGAAGTTTCTTAGTCTCTCCGGGAGAGTTAGTTTGTATCTCCTTGATTTGCTCTTTAGTTTCATATAATGAGAAGTTTAAGTTCCTAAAAGACACTTTATTCCAATGACTTAACTTCTTTTTGACATGATTAAGATTTTGTTTCAACTGAAAAGCCTTAGAACCTCTCACCATTATTGACCAGGCTTGTTCAATGACATTTTTGCAGGTAGGGTCTTTTGTCCACATGGACATGAAGTGGTAGGATTTATGGAGGTTTTCCATACCCGGACTTAAGGATATCAGGATAGGCGAATGATCAGAGCTAATGCGAGGTAAGTGAAGGGTGTGTGTGTGAGGAAATGCCAACTCCCACTCATTATTTACGATATCTCGATCAATTCGTTCCATGATTAAGTTATTTCCTTTTGTTTATTTGTCCAAGTGAAGTCTGGACCAGAAAAGGGCATTTTCTTCAAATCCCAGTCACACATAAGATTTTCTAGGTCTCTGGTATCTCTCTCAGTCAGTGGTCTCCCACCCCATTTATCTTGGGGCAACAACATACAGTTTAGGTCACCCACAACAATGGTGGGGGAGGAGATATCATAAGGTTTGGCTATGAAGTTATTCCAAGAATTGAGTCTAAGATTTTTGTTGGGTTCCCCATAAACAAAGTACAAGTTACATAAAGTGTTAGCCTTAATCGAGTTAGAGGAGCATTGAAAGCCTCTATGACTGGAATTAATGATCGATAAATCGAATCCGTCTTTCCAAGCGAGACCCAGGCCCTCTTTCTTACCAACAGAAGGTAAGCTAGTCGAGTTATGGTAACCTAGAGAACGAATTTTTTTGTAGTAGTTTGAACACTAATCATAGTCTCACAGATGAACATTATATTGGGAGATTTAAGTTTAACAAGCTCCCGTAGTTCTCGAATTGCTTCTGGTTTCCCAAAACCATTACAATTCCAGCTTAAAATACTCATTGTAGCAGCTAATGAACAATTATTCCCTTAAAAGTTAGAGAGGTTCCATAGGGAACTGAACACTCTCAAAAGTAAGAAAATAACCAGCTAGCTTAGGTAAAACTAAACTAGAGAAACAACATACAAAAATAGGGAGATTAACAAATAGTTTTTAGAATGAAAACACCTGATTCATAGAGGCAAAGTCGTAAGATAGATTGTTGGGATGATTCCTTTCTTCCAACGGTAGCAGAACCAGCGACGTAGCTTATTGGTTCCAGTATACTAATGCAAGCTTTCCGCAGATCAGTAGACAAGTTAAACAGATTGTGAGTAAATAGAACTTTGAGGTAAATCTTTGGGTGTCTTCAGAATCTCAGTGTCTATAGGATATCTTAGTGTTTTCCAGTGTCTTTGTAGCTTGAAACTTGGTGTTTTTAGGAATTCTTAGTGTCTTCTCTGGTTTGATTGGGTAACTTGAGTCTTCAGTGTCTGAGGATAAACTGTAATTCAGGGTCTTTGTATCTAAAAGTGTCTGATTGTATTTTTTTGTAAATGTTGCAGGTACTCATAGAGGTTATTACAATCACAGAGAGAGAAAGGACCATGATTGAGATGAAAATGGCATGGAATTGAAGGACTTTGGTGCTTTTATTTGAACTTTTACAACACTTTTCTCGGTTCAATATCATGGGTATCAATTGTATTTTTCAAAAACTGGTATTGAATGAATTTCCGGTATGATTTTGTTAATCTCCGGTCATTTTCCGTCTGGTATTTGAAGCTAACGGTCAAATAACGACTCTATTAGCAGTATATTGTTGTCAGAAAGTGGTAGTTTACCACCCGGAGGGTGGTAAACGGGTTTGTTGAATTTGAATATGAGAGAGGGTGAGTCGTACAAAGAAAGACAAGAGAGAGAGAAAAAAAATGATTGTTAACAGTCTGTTCTGGGAATTTGCAGGGGTTAGTTTTTTAGGGCCATCTTCTTCTTTTTTATGGTGCCCGATTTGACGTTTCACCAAGAATTTATGTTTTATTAATTAACTTAAGGCTATTACACGTCAGTATGTCCCATAGAATCACTTAGTAAAATTTGGCTAAGAAACGAGGGGATTATCTGGTCTCATATTTTTTTGAGAGTTTCTTGATTGGCTTCTATCCACCTTGTAGTTTGTCAGTCTGTCTGCCGCTTGGTTAGCTTCTCTATAACTATGTTGAATAACGCAATATAGAATTTGGCGCATTCTCAGTTGTATTTCAGTAATCATTCCAGTTAGGCACCATGGTGGATCAGCTGAGGAATTTATGAAGTGCATTAGGTTTTCAGAGTCCGTCTCGAAGAATATTTATGTCATTGATGTTTGTGCATTAGGTTTTCAGAGTCTGTCTCGAAGAGTATTTATGTCATTGATGTTTCGTCGTTGTTCTATATGCCATTAACGTGGCCTAAGTTTCGGCCATTAATGTTGTAGTTATTCTAAGTGGTTGCGCAAAAGCTATCACATTTATCGCCTATGAATCCCTGCAATGAAACTTGTACCTACAATTTCCAGGTGCTCTTGGCTGTCCTATCTGTGTTAATTTTTATCCAATCTGTATCTGGACTAGACCAGCCTACTGAGATGATTGTTGTTGTTCTGATGTTACTTGTTGGGGTACTGGTAGGTGGGTCTCCAAGAAGAACAGGTAGTGCGCACTTCTTCTCCCCGTCAAATTCTCATTGCCGCTTTAAGGCTCTCATTAAGATGTCTTCAAGTAGTGCGTGTTGTTATCGGAAGATAAGTTCATTTCTGGTTGTCCATAGACGCCAGAAGAGAAAACAATAGGCTTAACTGAAAGACTTTGGGGTAGTTCCTTGCAGGATTTACGAAATAATCATTTGTGAGTTTAAAGAGATCTGGGAAATGTGGTTGTTGTTTCTGTTGATTGAAATGAGAGTTATAAGGTTGTCTCAGGCATGCGGTAAAGGAGCATGTGTTTAGCCGATTCAGTAGCAGCTGTATATATTGGGGCAGAGGTTGGAGTTGGTGATATGAATAAGGTTAAGGATAGATTTGGTCGGTTTGCCCTTGTTGATTGGATTCAACAAGAAAAGATGGATTTTTGGTGGACGTGATAAAGTCCAAAAGAACTTGGTGGTTGGGAGGGGGTTTAGGTGAGATTGGTTAGCCTCTTAAGTGAAGCAATTGTATCCAGAAGCAGTAGTGTATTTTCCAGATTTCAAATATGGTCAAATAATCTTGTCTGGGGGTTTTCTTGGGGAAGGTGGATATTTATGATTCGTTGGAATGCAAGGGTTGGATCAAGATTTTCAATTTGCAGTATACATTTTGCCTAGATAGGGGTTGATAAACCATTTATGATTTAATGAAATATGAATTGTTGGAGGTGAGGTACGTGGGAAGCCATTTGTTTCCGTAATGGGCTGGCTGAAGAAGAAATGGTGTGATATCTTGGAAAATTAGTTGATTCTTAAGATATTTATCTTTGTAAAGGCTTGTACAAACGGAGTCACGCTGATCATGCAGATTCCAAATTCTTTTCATAAGAAAAGCTTTATTATGATTGTTGTTTTTTTCTTATTTCTAGTCCTCCTTCAGCTTTTGCTTCGGATAAAGTTTTTTAACAAAGAAATCATGTCCCTGAAAAGTGCATAATTTGCATGATTTTAGTGTCAAATCCATTCAAATATTTCTTATAATTCTTTCATCCTACCTTTTTATTGAAGGCGTAATTGGGGGATACCTCCACAAATGTAGGGATACTCAAAGTTAAATGGGGTTGTATTTTGGTTAAGGGGTTCTTTTTTTGTGAAATAACCGTATTAGCCTTACCCTAATAAAAATTAAAAAGAAAAATTGAAAACCTATTTTTTTAGTATCCCCCTTCACTTTTCTTCTCCATCAAAAAAATCACACAAATCATGATGAATGATTTTTTATTTAGGTTATCAAAAAAATCATTTTGAGTAGCGACGCAAATTATGATAATCAAAATGATTTGAATCAAAACCATCTAGGTTATAAAAAAAAAGTTTAAATTGTATTTAAATAAAAAAATCGAATTTGAATTTCAGTAGGAGGTTAACTTTCAGTATTGTTTTGTCGGATGAATACAATACCGACAATACTTTTGGTATTGTTTTGTCGGATGAATACAATACCGAAAGTGGCTCTGTAAATACAAAATTTTATCGACTTAGTGTTTGAATTGGGATTTGGTTTGGAGTTTTTTCATAGATGAAAGTTTGATTGTCTAAAAAAAGTTGCAATTAGGAGTCACTAAAATGAATTTAAGCACCTTCTCATATCACACAAATCTTCCAAAATCCTTCTTCTTTTCATCTCAAAATATATTATTTGAAGTATCCCCAAACGCACTTGGATAAGGGGTACTTCAATTACTTCATAATGTTTTTTTTTAGTATCCCCCAGCTTGTGGAGGTATCCCCCAATTGTGCCTTCTTTTTATTACTCTTGTTTTCTTTTATTTTTTTTACATTAAGTGAATCATCCAAAAATAGTCAAAATAACTACAAAATAGCTACCAAGTGAAGTACTCCAAGTGTCCAAGTCAAAGAGAAGTCGAAAAATTGCGACGAAATGGAGCAAAGAATATTCAGAAGCAAATAGAGGCTAAAGACTAAGTAAAATTCATTCAAATCCAGGAGTTCTTAATACTATTTTGAAGAGAATGAAAATACGAAGCTAACGCAAAAGAATGAGGTCATCCCGAGGTCATACGAAGAAGTTATGGACAAAACAAGTGAAACACAAATTTTTAGGACAAGTACTAAAGGCACCACAACTTACACTAAGGGACGACCATATTCACTTTAACTTCAACCGTCCAGAGAAAAAAGAGGACCTTTACGGGTGGATGTTATTGACACCCAATATTCTCTAAGGGGAAACCAGATCTAGAAATGGGGAGTTTTATGGGCGGATGCTATTAGCACCCTAAAATCTGTTAAGGAAAGACCGATTTCGGAAAGAGAAAAATCTCCTAACTTATCTAGGCTACTTAGTTAGATAAGGATTAAAAGGAAGTGGGAGTATTTGAGGAGGTTAAGTATCCTAATTAGATAAGGATCAAGAGGAGGTGATTGTTATAAGGTTTTCTAGTTGGATGGACATTAAAAGGAGGTTACAAAATCGTGTATAAAGGGGAGCCTAGATACAATTTTCACAAACAATTTTATATACAACTTCTTCTTGTTTTTCTTTTCTTAGTATTATAACAACTAGAAACTTTTCGTGGGATCGATCTTATTACTGTTTAATTGTGTGGAACATAAGTAATTAATTTGTTATGTAAACGACACTCATAAGTCCCTAGAAAAAATTCTTGGTGATATGATCAATTTGTTTGTGCACATGGGTGGGAAAAAGTTGTATTTACATAAGATGGTTGGATGTAGGTGTCAGTGAAATTTTAATGAGCATTAACCTCTCTGCATGCGTAAGACATATTGTCAACCATCCCTTTGGCATTCCCGCCAGTCGTTGAAGTAGAGGACCAAAGATTTGACAAGAGGTTCTCCCTGCTTGAAGTGCATATACATATATATATATATATATATAGGTGGTATCAGGGTTTTTTTGGTTGTTAAAGTCCACACCGGGTTATCTTTCAATCTTTTACCAGTAAATGGCTTATGCAGTCTAATATTCACAATCTGTTTAGTAATATGAAAAGACAAATTTGTCGATTCCACTTATATGTGACTGCAACTGAATTAATCAATTTACTCACAAGTGTTAAATCTAGGTTCCTTTCAAAACCTAACTATACTAGATTTATAGTTATTTGGTATCTAATTATCAGCCCAGATGTCAATAGAGGACCCATCACCAACCTCTCGCACACTGTACTTTAGAATCTTTCTCAAACCCTGTTGCAGTCATTGGGTTTAGCATGCAGAACAGTAGTGTTGAGTACTACAAACAAACAATGAAGTCTTACGTAACCAAGCATTCAAGGTTATTAAGAATTCAATGACCTCATACAATCTATAAAAAATTGATATTCATGATTTATATTTCTATTTTCGATCAAATGATGTAATAATTTTACAAAATTGTAACAGATTCAAGATAGAAATTAGAATATGTAGTTAAGCTAAAAAAAAAATTGCCTAAACCGTGAAGATCTTTCGAAGAAAAGAATAAGAAAATGAAATTTAACCCTTAAATTATTCCTCTTCTGTTCCCACATTCTAAATAATGCTTCCACAATAGGTATCCACTGAACCATCATTACAAACCATACAAAACTTGGTTGTACAAAATTTTCATGATCTTTCTTGCCTTGCAATCACTACACCAAAACATCCTATTTGGGACGGATATAAGCGTTGCAATCAATTTCACCGACGCGTATATGAGT
Source organism: Papaver somniferum (assembly GCF_003573695.1). Taxonomy (NCBI): domain Eukaryota; kingdom Viridiplantae; phylum Streptophyta; class Magnoliopsida; order Ranunculales; family Papaveraceae; genus Papaver; species Papaver somniferum. The sequence continues at coordinate 58,247,966 of NC_039361.1, forward strand.
TGGAATATGGCGTAGCAAATTTGTGTGCAACGCGAAAATCCGTTGTGAAAATTAAATTATGCAACGCATAAAATCAACAAGTTTACCAACGTTTTCTGAGCAACGGATTCCTTAATTTGTGCAACACTTACAATAATTTAGGCAACGTATTATTCTAATTGGAGCAACACTTATATACGCTGAAAAATCATTTTTCAGGTTAAAAAAATTCCGACGCTAATTCCGGCAGATTTCTGCACCTGAATATATATTTTGAACCTTCCTATACCATTGTATAGCAACTAGAAGACCCAATTTTTCATATGAACATATGGTTGGTCATCACAATTCATCAAGATAGATAATGAGAACCAAAAAAAGTTTAATAAATAATTAAAAACTGTATATTTTAAATTCCTGTATTCAACCATTATTATGAGACTAGGTATAGAATCAACATAGCAAAGCATGGGTTTACGACTTGCATTAATATAATAATCTTGCCTGATATCAAAATTAGCTGTGAATTAAGAAGATTGTGTCTACTTAACCATTAAACATTGTAGTAAACAAGGTGTTTCAGCAGGTCTGCTTCACAACTGAATCTTAGTTTACAAATACGAAATCTAGAACCGAAGTTAAAAAAAAGTACATGTAACAGATAATACATGAGAGAATAAGTGACTAAGTTCTTACTCATTTCCCGAGATTACTCGAACAGGGTGAAGATTTCTAGTTGCAGAGACTCCATTTACCACTTGACATCTAGAAAGACCAGAATTCATGGCATGGAGATGTGACTGACCTGCCACTGACATTGGTGGTGGTTGTAAAACAGGGTACCCCATAGGTAACTAGACTGGTTCTCTTTCGAGGAGAAAGACGTGCATGCCTCCTAAAACAATACAATGACATCATCAGTAAATAAATGCAAAGAAATAAAACAGGAAAACGAGAAAAATAAAAAACGAAAGAGAAACGCTAAACAAATTGAACCTGGCACGAATAACATTTTCGTCCCCACTAGTTTCTGGACTACCACGGAGACGAGCACCGTGATCTCTTATCTGCCTCACAGGACTTGCACTTTCAGCACAATTTCTCTGTTCTCGTGTTCCCCGTAGAGGACTCTCTGTGGACTAAAGGTCATTCAAAAATAATTAAGCAAATTTGTAAGCTGATTTACAGAATTAAATGAAGAATAAAAATCTATCGGATGTGAAGCAAAGACCTCTTGCCATCCCCAGAAATCACTTTCCTCAAAGGTGGTGCGGACTCCGACCTACTTGGAGATTTTTATGGTGAATGCAACCGAACAGGTACCTAGTGATGACCACCACTTTGCTTTCTTAGTTCCTGCTGTGGTGACCTCAAAGAATCTTGTGGTCTACGTCACACAGGATACAATGCCTTGTGCTTCTGATCAGGAAATTTGACCTCCTCCCTCTCAGGGGTATGCCGAACTGGTGACCTTCTCCCACGAATCCTGACCATCGATGATACGATTAATTAGCGAATGGAATTTTAGAAAAAAACAAAAACACATCACGACCTGTCAGGAGATTATTGTGAACAACATAAAAGGACCAACCTTTGAGATGGATAATCATCACGATTTGTTTTAGAACCCACGCCATTAGTTTGAATCTCACAATCCCTGCTCAAGCTCCTATGACGTCGATATACAGGACTCCTGCTTCTATATGGACTACGACTCATGAACATAGACAAGTTAATCGATAAGAAGCATTGCCTGTTTACAATATATCAATACGAAACACAAATGTGAGAGCAAGCTCCAGAAACTTGACTTACAATGTAATGGACCGGTGAAGTTTCCCGCTAACGGGTTGAATTTCAACCCGTCCAGCAAGTCCAAACGCCGGTCACGCCACTCGAAAATGAAAAACAAATGAAAACTGTAAAAATATAATAAACGCCTATTTCAGAATTCAAAAAAAACAACAAAGGATACAAGATACTCATCAAAATCTCACAGTTGAGAGCATAGTTATTAAGAGGCAGTTAAATCAAAATCTTAGAAAAAGAAAACAAAGAAAAACAAAGATATTAACATAGTGGAGAAATGTATATACATCCTTGTACCATAATCTTTACACAGCAAAATGAGAGTTTCATAGTTTTAAACATTAGAATATCAACACTTAGTGTCACCTACTAGTTTTACCTTAATTAAACTAGCAATTACTTAATGAAAGAAAATCTAAAGATGTAGTAACATATAAACAGAACATGTGCAGTCTTAGATTTGTTAGCAAAATGAGTCATGTATCCGGTTCTTTAGACACCTAAAGGTCAGACCTTTCCTTCATTGCACCACCAAGTTTCATTTACAAAATACATAGAGCATGCACGACATCCCAACAGCAAAATAAATCCAAAAGAACATGGGACTAAAGCAAAAACTAATTACCCAGATACCCCTGTGATATACAATATCATAAGCTTACAAGATACTAACTTTCAGGCGCTAAGAGCTTTCCGTAAGCTCTGCGCGGCTTACTGCTGCAACTTCTCTTCATACTCTGAGGGGGAAAACAAAACAAAGGGAGTGAGCGAATGCCCAGAAGAGGGTATAACAACAGAAAACGTAATGCCAGTGCTATACATGAAAAAATAGACAAGAGCTAAATTAAAAAAAATGCAGAAATGTAAATCTTAGCAAATATATATCATAAAAATATTTGGAGCCGCAAATAAGTCACTCTACTATTCTCATGGCCGTAGCCACCTTCAGGGTAGTTCTGGTTACCAGCCATCGTTGCCGCAACGATCTTCCGGGTAGCCACCAAGGTGGTGGGGTGCCACTTAGGCCCGATGTTCCTACAGTAGAGCTTTCTAGTTCTTACTGGCAGCCATCTCAAGCGAACTCTCACGTAAAACAACATTTCTAAACCACAGCAATTTCACAAAAGTGAAAGGCAACGATGCCGCAACTTACACAAATTCCTGCTCCATAAGAAAAAATACCAAAGTGGAAGTACAATCGATATACCAAGATTAAATGCATTCATTTTTAAAACAGGGAGCGAAATCACTAGCCAAAGTGGAGAGGGATGATGTTACTGACGATGAAAAAAACAGAATAATGATAAAGATCTCATTTGATAAGAATATGACAAGAACTCTAAGCATTTAGTTAGTTTTCACGTATAGAAAAAGAAAATCTCCATTCACAAGTTCAATGCAATGCCGAGAGTGGTCAAGTAGGAAAACAATGTAATGTGCTATAAGAATCAATAAGAAAAATCCAACCCCATGTTACTCAAATACCCTTTTTATATTGGATTAAGACCAAAAATGAATGTGTGACAAAACTTAAGAACTCCTTAAAGAAAATGAGTATAAACAAAAAGGATCTAGGTGATAATTGTAACTAGCCAGTGTAAATCGCGGGAACTTTCATGTTTATACTGTTTGAGCATAAATGAGCAATTATCAATTTCTTTTAACTTCTCTGCAATTTTTTTTTGATAACTCAAGCACCTCAGGTGACTGTAATATGTTGGAAGGAAACAAAAAATTGTATCAGAAAAATTAGCCAATGTACAAGAGAAGATGGATATGTATGTCCTTAGTGATCTAGAGGTGTTTACCTGGGTAACCTCAGACATGGAGATGACAATAGCAGCTTTAGAATCATCTTCCCCCAAGCGCTTAAGAGGTCTTGTAATTTTCCGATCACACTCAACAATACGCCTATCTATGACATCCTCCAGTTCTCTTTCATAATTATGACTACCACTTGCTTTGGCTTCTTGGCTTCTTCATATCTTTGAAGGACTTAAGGAAATCCATGAGTAACAAACCAAACCTCTAAACTCTAGTATTATCAATCATGATAATTAAGAAGTTGACAGCAAGCATAGACATGAAAACCATGTCTAAATTACTAAATAAATATCAATATTTGAAGATCTGAAGGCAAATAAACATGAAAACCACCTCAAATCCATAAACCCAACTCAGTATGCAAATCATTCACTTTTGAAGGACTTTTAACATTAAATTGAAGTCACCAGAATCTATACAATAAACTGAAAATAACCTAAATTACCAAAACAAAATCAAAATTGAAATCAAAACACACCCCTTACTTTAAAATTACATAATACAAAAGAAAATCATCATAACATATACATGCAATAAGACTCCAACATCAGAGTTAGGTCAAACACTAGATTAAAGTATCACCAAAAAAAATCAAAATCAAACAAAAGCAGTAGTAAATAATGCTTTATACCTCTTGAAAATCAATAAAGCAATCAACTATCAAACGAATCGATTTTAGATTTCAAGAACAAAATTGATTTTCCAGGTTTTACATCGATATTTCTGGGTTTGATTTGGATCTATGGGTTTTGATTACGAGTGAAGTTTTTGATTCCTGAGATTTCTCGGAAATAAAAGAAATCTCTAGGTTTTGAGATTTTCGATCTGGGGAAGAAAGACAGGGGGGGTGAAAAAAGATCTGGAAAAGAAATAGAGAGGAAGCGAAAAAAATTCTGAAAATAAATGTGTAAAAGAAAAATAAAAACAAAAAATATGAAGACTAAAAAGACCAGATTACTAAAAATCATGAAAATGCCTGATATTACGTGAATGCCGTTAAAGCCCAACGTTTTGATAATTCCAAATCCGTTGCTCTAACAATTTATTTTTTAATGCTATTTATTTTGCGCAACGTATTTCCAGGTGTGCAACGGATATTGGCGTTGCTCCATGTTGCAACGCCAATATCCGTTGCAATCCCCGAAATTGAAATGTTGCAAAATCCAGGATATGGTGTAGTGAATACCTACTTGACTCCACGAAATGGGTGAACAAATCCAATCCCACCACCAACAACAACAAAGTTATTGTTCAAAAGTAACCCAAGCCCTACCAAGGATCATCGCAAGAGCATCATCATGTATATGTGAAGAAGGACCATTCGAACAAGATCGTTGAATGGTCCTTCTTCGCCAGCCGTTGAATCAGAGGAACGAAGATATAGGAGGTTCTCCCTAACTTGAAGTGCGCTAGATATATAAGTGGTGTCTTCTTTTCTTTTCTCTTTTGTTAAAGTTCACCTCGTGTTATCTTTCAGGGTTTTACCATTAAGTGATTATGCAATCTAATATTCACAATCTGTTTAGTGATGTGAATAGAAAAATTTGTTGAAAGGATTTATTTTTGATTCAAAAAACCGAACATATATTCATAACTTAAAGTTTAAGTACATAACTTAAGATGACAGTCTTGTTGATTATCCCTGATTGCAGATTTATCTTTGTCTGGGATGTTATCAAAATACACAAAAGATTGTCTGACAGTTCTAGCTATATTAGATATTACATGAGCTGCATTGTTTGACGTTCTTTTAACATAGTTCACCGAAAGATAAGAAGCAGAAGATAACATATGCCTTATTTCATCTACAATTCACTGGTTTATCTACTGAACAGAAGGATTGGTTGTCTTGATAGAGTCGATTAAGTTTACACAGTCACTTTCTAAGATTACTTTCTTGAAACCACTATCTCCGACCCATAGGATAGCTTCTTTCATGGCCAGGCATTCTGCTTGCTCTGGGTCTATTCCTCCATTGAAGTATTTGCCTCTGATTCCCCTGCAGTACCCTGTGGAATCACGCACAATCAAGCCAATTCCATAAGAATGAGTATTATGATCAAAAGAAGCATCCAAATTCATTTTTAATTGATTATACTGTGGTGGAGACCAAGTTTCCTTCAACTTTTGATTTATGTTATGAGTAATTGAAGAACATTGCTTCACCATATTGTTAATTGAATGCACAGTATATAGTAGATTCTGGTTTTTGTTTTCAAAAACTTTCACACATCTATTTTTCCAGATTGACTAAGCAGTAATCATAAGCGTCAAGATAAAAATTTCTTTTTCTTGTTGATTTAATGTTAAACTAGAATCAGTCTGAAACCAGCTTGCTATCTAATCACCAACTTGTACTTGTTTTCTTTGAAGGACTTCTACATTTGTGTTCATAGCTAGCCAGATTGATCTGGAGTGGTCACACTCAATGAGAAGATGTTGTAGAGTTTATGTATTTTGGGAACATCTGGGACATAAGGTATCAATGATTGAGTTGTAAACATGTAGTTTTTGTCTTGTTGGAACTATGCCTCTAAGACACTTCCAGATGAACAACTTAACTTTATGAGGTGCATTCGATTTCCAAAGTTTCTTCCAGTTAATTGGTGCAACAGTTCTATTATTTTGATTCTGTTGTGTCAACGCCTTGTACGTAGTTTTTACTGAAAATTTTCCAGTTTTATTTGGCTCCCATATGAGTTTATTTGTCCCTTGTTCAACTAGATTCATATGCAAGATTAATTATGCTATCTCATCTGGAAACAAGGACCAAACTAGTTGCTCATTCCATCTTCTAGGGTGATCTAACATTAGATCAGAGACATATATTATCCTAGTTGGTTCTTGGAAGGTATCCCTAGGTGTTGGAGGGCTATCTAACCATATTACCCATTTATCAAACCAGACTAATATTTTTGTACCACTTCTAACATCCCGCCTATGGAACTGCTTAACATATTGAAGACCAACTTCAACACCTTTCCAAATCCAAGAGGAGTTATTTGGAGAATCTTGAAGATGTAGAAAACTGCAGTAAGGGGAATACTTAGCTTTCATAAGCTTTACCCAATCTTTATATTCCTCAGTACACAGCCTCCACGCTAGTTTGGTGATTAGTGCTAAGTTGAATTTCTCCAAATTCCTAAATGCCAGACCCCTTCATCTTTGGAAACACATAGAGAATTCCATGCTGCAAGGTTAAGTCCCCCATTTGATTTATGTCCCCACCAGAATTTCCTTTGTGCTGAATCTAGCTGTTTTATGAGATTATTTGGAAGTTTAAAATTACTCATATAATGAGATGGTATTGAGTTCAATACTGACTTAACCAGAGTTGATCTAGCAGCTTGGTTTAAAGTTTTAGAGCACCAACCCTGAAACCTGTTTTCATATGCATCTTTAATTGAGTCGAAAGACTGGCATTTTGACCTTCCTAGGAGAATATGTAAACCTAAGTACTTATCTGATGAACATAGTTGCTTAACACCTAGTTGTTCTCGAATGGCTAGCTTAGCATTCTGAGATAGATCACCCGTGACATAAGCTGATGACTTGGAGAAATTTATCATCTGTCCCGAGATATTAGTAAAATTCTGGAGGCAAGATTTAATGCTTTCTTGGCCAGCTTGGAAAAAAATATACAATCATCTGCGAAAAGCAAATGATTTATAGATATTGAGTTCTTCGCTACCTAAATTCCACATAGTTTGTTATTTGCTTTTGCCTGTAACATGGATCTAGTAAGATATTCCATTGAGATAATGAATAGATAATTGGAAAGGATATCCTCTTGTCTAAGACCCCTAGCTGGAGTATACGACTTACACATACCACCATTTAGGCGTATTGACACAGTTGTTGTCGAAATACACTGATAGATAATAGTTCGCCAATCTTGACAGAAACCCAAAGACAGAAGCATGTTATCAACAAATGACCATTCTATCATATCAAACGCCTTCGACATGTCCAGTTTGAGAGCTACTAATCCTTGCTTTTCCTTGATTTCTTTATCGAATGAATCAACTTATAAGCCATCACGATATTATCATGTATATATCTTTGTGGAGCATAAGCTGCTTGTGTAGGGGAGATGATCCTCTCCATGAGGGGCTTCATTCTTGTAACTATTAGCTTAGAGATTACTTTGTAGATGATATTACACAGACCAATTGGTGTGTAGTCATTTGGTGTCGAAGGATGATGAGTTTTAGGAATAAGACAGGTCACTGTGTGGTTAATAGAGGGGGGCATTATCTTGCTATGGAAGAACTGTTGCACTAATTGAACCACATCATTTCCAACTGTTGACCATTGTGATAAAAAGAATCCAGCCTGAAAGCCATCTGACCCTGGAGAATTCCAACTAGGCATGGATTTGAGAACTCCTAAAATTTCTTCTTCACTAGGAGGAGACAACAACTTCTCATTGTCAGCTAGAGTAATGACTGGGGAAATAATATCGAAGGAATCAGCAGACAGTATAGGGTTGGTAGATTGAGCAACGGTAGAAAAATGATTAGTTAGAATAAATTCCAGCTCTTTAGTAGAATTGTGCCACTGACCATGGTCATCTCTTAGTGCCGAAATGATTTGTTGATTCCACTTATGTGGTTGCGACTGAGTCAATCAGTTTACTTACAAGTGTTTAATCTAGGTTTTTTCAAAAAGTAATTCTACTAGATATATAATTAATTGATATTCATTTATCTGCCCAGATATCAACAGAGGATCCATCACCAACCTGCCCCACATTGTACTTTAAAATGTTTCTCAGAGCCTGTTGAATTCACCGGGTTTAGCATGAAGAACGATAGTGTTGAACACTACAAACAAACTATCAAGTCTTTCATAGCCAAACATTCAAAATTATCAAGAATTTGATATTCTCATACAATCTTAAAAACAGATATTCATGATTTAAATTTCTATATTTCTATCTACGATCAAATAATGTAACAATTATACAAAATTATACAAAATTCAAGACAAAAAATAGAATATGTAGTTAAGCTCAAATTTCTTTTCTGACTAAACCGTGCAGATCATTTGAAGAAAAGAATTTGCTTTCTCCAATGCAAGTGCACTTGTATAGAGAAAAATTCAAAAATCCAAACTAAATTTCATTAAAAAAAGAAAGAAAAAAAAATAACCCTTAAACTACTCCTCTTTTGTCCCCCACATTCTAAATAATACTCCTACTTCACTATAAGTATCCGTTTGAGCATTACATACAAACCCTATAAAACTTGGTCGTATTAAATTTTTCATAACCCACAAAATGTGTGAACAAATCCAATTTCACCCAACAACAACAAAATCAAACGAACTTACTTTTCAAAAGTAACGAGCCTTACCCAGGATTAACCCGAGCCTTACCAAGGATTACAGCAAGAGCACCATCATGTATAGGTGAAGGACCATCCAAACCTAGATCGTTTAATAAAGTTAAGGAAACCAGTATTCTTTTCGACCAACATCCTTCCTTACTCTATCAAAATTTATACTTCATAACTTGCTTATATAGCTGCTACTATTCAATTATTTCCGATTAACAACCAAAGCGTACATGGAACTAAGATGATTCAGAGGAGCAGTTTAAGAGATTAGGGAATAGGGAGGCAGCAGTGATGGAATTTTTCAATTTTAAGATAGTCATATGGTCGCGTAATAATTACATAAACAACAACTTAAAACCACTAGAGAGTAGTAGGAACAAACATCCATTTAAGAGGCAATAAGATTGTGGCACTTTCAACAAGTAGTGGTAGATCACTATGCAGTGACCACTGTCCAAATGGAGTTAAAAACAAACATGCTGTAAGTCTGTATCTTTATTTATATACCTTTTGTGACCGACTTACTTTGATCGTACTTATCAATGTGAAGAACACCATTTCATGATAAAAAACCGCCACCGGCCATGCTAGATGGGCCTTGGGATGGAACCTGTCCCTGAGACATTAACTGTGACCTGTTTGGACCTTGACCATATCCTTGACCAACCCCTCCAACCATTTGTTGTTGTGCTTGTGGTTGTTGCTGTTGCTGCTGCTGCTGTTGAAGCTGCGGGTGTTGCTGCTGCTGAAGCTGCGGGTGTTGCTGCTTCTGCTGAAGCTGCGGGTGTTGCTGTTGTTGCTGTTGTTGCTGCTGCTGCTGTTGCTGTTGCTGTTGCTGTTGCTGCTGATGTTGCTGTTGCTGATGTTGCTGCTGCAGCTGAGGATGTTGTTGTTGTTGCTGTTGCTGCAATTGTTGCTGCTGCTGCTGGGTAGGTGGTTGTGGCTTAAACACAACCATATCCTGGTTACCATCAGGAAAACATAAAATAACTACATACATTCTTTGAAATCATAAAGAACAATATATATCGCAAGTGATAAATGTTGCAATTAGATGGTGAAAATAATGCCAACAACTCACCCCAGGAAAAAGCATTCCAATTAAACGGCTGGCCTTGTCAGAAACAGACAACAGCAATGTCTGTGAGGGTAGCTGGATAACTGCACACTGAAATCACAAGCAGTTATGACACTCCACTTTAGAAAGCAGATAACAGACTTTCCAATTATGACAAGATCTGTGGGCATGGTCGATCTTGATGAAGAAAAAAACTGTGATGTATAACGCAAGGTTTCACTAAGGACCTGCTACATAACCCTCTCTTCTTCATATAAATATATAATTCAACAATTTTAATGTGTTTCTATTCATGAGAGCACTGGAACAACAAGTCAATTCATTTCAGTTGGAAAATGCATGACTTATTTCCACCAATGATTCATATTTGATGACTACCGCTGGAACAATTTAGGAAGTTGCTGACTGACATGATAGATATTATCCTGACTGGTAGTACTATCTTATGAAGGATGATGTGTTTAAACGTGTCTCTCACTCTTTTTTCACTTCTCGGACTGAGGAAACCTACATTTTGGTATAAAAAGAAAGAGACGTTACTAATGACCTTCCAACTGGGTACTGCTGCAACAATATTCTAACACGTAGGTTTCTCCCACATTTTTTAGGCGAAGTACAGAGACTTCTACACATAACATCAACGTTGAAGTTCTGCACATCAGCTCTAGGTTTAACTATTAAGAACTTAAGACGAGATAGCAGCTTCAATCTGTGGCAAGTATCGTAGTACGGTATGGAATCTGCTATTGCACTGGCTCCAATCCATCAAAAGTGGAAGCAACATGGATGCGGGAGAATATTGACAACAAATATAGAGGTTAAGAGACAAATCAGAGTGAATCAACTAATACCAATTTTGTCAATGTAAAACAGAAAATCCAAAACCTAATAAAGAAACAGACCAATAAAAAGATAACTGAGCATCAAGTGGACTCACGAGTTTCTTTTCTTGTAGCTGTCCCAGAAATCCATGTTGATTCAAAGCCCGAAAAACAAGAAAATCTGCCTTGCCCACATACTGCCTAGAATTAAAGACATAAGATCAGCTTATCAGGACAAAATTTGTGCTCGTGTGAGAAATATAATCACCAAATTTACAATAGATGTTCTAATGAAGCCGTCATAATTAGGAAGTACTTGTTATGCATGTGATCCTGAGAAATAAGCCGAACTATTTGCATCATCATTGGCCAGTCCGCTGCAAGCCTGAGAAGATGACAAATAGAATGCCAATTAATTATAAGGATCCTGGAGAAAATACCTGATGGCAAAAAATAGTATGATTATCCATTTGTATCCTACTAAATAAGATATCTTGTCTTAAAATGGTGAATATAAGCTCCTATCACCTATATAGCACATGCAAAGTGGTGTTAAAATATGTCATTTTTATTTTTTTGATACCTTTGTGGCGCTGATAAAAGCAAGTGTAGGGTTATCTATGCACATTTTACATATAAAATATAATATGAGTTACTTGAGTTATCTATGTAGGGTTATCTATGCGCTGATAACCAGACTCTACCTTTATGTTCTCCAAAGGTATCCATCTTATATATGAGTTACTTGAGTTACTCAACTTGTTTGATAATGTTTTTCAAATTTTCTACAAGCGATTCTCAACGAAAAATTCTGTACGAGTAATTATCCTACAGTACATGTATTTGATGCAAGAAAGATAAGAACAGGATGTTGATTCAAGGGATTTCCTATAGATACCACTTCCTAAATAAATAAGCATGCATTTCTTACATTAAATTATAGAGCAAAAGCACTATCTTAAGGTCAGGACTGACAAAATTTATTATATGTCTGAAGAAATAAATCACTAACTGAATTAAGATGGGACTAGAATAACTTATCAGATTATCGAGTACCAATCAACAAAGGGTTAACTATATATCAGGATGTTGCAAGTCATGAGGATGATATGATCCTTGTTAAGAACTGAAGGATATATAAATCAAACTCGAACGGCGGGAACTGATTTCATTTCAACAATGTAACCATTTGGCATTATACTAATATGATAAAGTGGATTATGCTTCTAGACTTACGTCTCTGATGCGGATGCACTCCTGTATCCCTGCCACATAGATAAAAGAAATTCAGGAGGATGAAAATTTGGAACTCTTGGTTACTGCCAACATACTAAAGTCAGCTACCCACTATGCATAAAACATAAACCCAGCAAAAAGAAGAAGAAACATCTCCAATGACAAGAAAAGAGCAGAAAAGATATATCTTTCTGTGCCATAAATCATACTTCGAGTTTAGTGATAAACACAGGTTGTCCTTGTCTCTGTCCAGATAGGGCTCCCTGCCCACACAATAAAGACTGGAGTTAGCATAACCATACCCTATAGATAGCTATTATAAATGACAACAAAACAGAAGTTATTTTACTAATCACAGACAAAACAGCAAAAGGTGTCTTTTGAATTCCTAACATACACTACATCCAGTAGTCCAAAAAGAACCATTTATATAATCTACGACGGCGAAAGACAAATACTTACTTCCCAGACTTTCACATATTTATCAGGCCCAGGTGCTGACTGCATAGCTCCAGATGTCTGTTGTGCTGGCATGTTTGCAGTGGAAGTGTTAGCTACACCGAGAGGCTGGATTCCTGCTTGTACTTGCTGAGGTACTCCAGGAGTAGGAATCATTGTCCCACTCCCAGCAGAAACACCTGGTTGACCTAGTCCATTACTCATAATGTTCTGGTTCATACCAATTCCGGCTTGACCTATCTGTCCCCCTGTAAGACTTCCTTGGTTAATACCAGCTGCTGACTGTCCCAAACTAACAGGTCCTTGAAGATTGGCCATTGGCTGTGACATCCCATGGTTTGGGTTTACAGACATATTAGAAGTAGCTGAGGAGAATCCACCTAGCGTTGTGTTTTGTGCGATCTGTGTGTTGCCAACCAATGACCCAGATCCAGACAATGCAGTGTTACTACCAGACTGCCCAGGTGAGAATACATTTTGTGCAGGAGACAAAGCAGTTGATGCCATTCCACTAGATATCATGTTTGACATATGCATGGCCATTGGAGTTGCACCCATCGTTTGAAGACCCATAGAATTTGCAGAGTTCATAGCCTGCCGTACTTGAGAGAGGTTGTTCAAAATGTTCACATTTGCTGCAGCAGGGCCTGTTGGACGCAATGGTTGGGATAGGCCACCAACCATAGGCTTAAATTCCTGAACATTGTCATTGTTTGTGATCTCTTGAGAAGTGGACGATGGTGGAGAAGACTGCAAGCTTGTGATGCCCTGAGAAGGACCATGAGGAACAGAGGGGGGATGGGGAAAAGCTGATGAAGGTATCGTGTTTGGCTCCTGAAAATAAATTTGAGGTAATGAGCTCACTTGGAAGAATAGATATGAAGAGCTGTAACTTTTAGATCAGCAAATTTTCCAACCACAACTCAAGTCGAAATGGAATGGATGGTTTGTGATGTACCACTTTTACTGTTGCCGGCACGGTACTTCCAACAGGAATTGATTGGCGACTCATCATTGACCCATTTACTGGAAAAAAAAAAGAAACAGCATATAAAAAGGAGCATGCAGCAAAAAAATCAACACACCCTCTAATTCGGGTACACAGAATACTTAACTCAAAAATATCACAAGCCTGTATCAATCATCTACAAACAAGATGTAGGACCCAGACTACCAATTGTCTAAGTTCAACTGACAAAACAAATTGACTCAGGTATAATTTCGGACCACAATGACGAATAAACTGCATAGACACGGGCAAAATATATAATAAAAATCAAATAAAACAAACCTGGAGGGATTGAAGTAGGAAGAGGCCCTGAAACGGAGGGAACCGAGGATGTGTCCATCTTTAGAGGGCCTTGATTTGAGGGCATGTTTGTTATTCCAGAGCGGCTTAGGGCTGCACGAGCCTCCATGAAATGTTCAGAGAGAAGAACAAGATAATAAGAGTTCTTAACATCGATAACTGGCTCTGCTGCTCGTGGGTTTCGCTTGCCCTGTATAGACATATAATTATATTAACAGCTCACCAGCATGACCAGGATTCTTCATACTCCCTTTTTCAAATATGAGGTATGTACTTATGATGTTAAACATGCTGAAAAGAAATAAGGAAATTCTGGTATCTATGCACAGGTTATACTTAAGGAGTCCATATAGATGTTTCTCTTGTTAAATAATGACTCAATAAAATTGAGTGCAGCAGAAAAATCATTAAAATGCCAAGCAACAAGTTCATTTGAAATTGGAATCTGTAAGTCCACGTAATGAACAAACGACCAACCCTGCATCAATGTAAATAAAAGAAAACCAAGAAAATAACGCGAAATGGTAAGGAGTGTTTTTCATGATGCAACCTCTGTATCTTTTTTTGTTTCCTTTTTCTTTGCCTCTCCTATATGGAAAGAAGACTTGATATGTGCAGATTAAAGCACAGCAGAAACTTTGCAAAATCTAACAGTAGTTTGTGTTAAGGCTGCAGAAGTTGGAAAATGTTCGAAAATACACTCACTCGGAGTAATACGTACCGCGTTATATATTCCTCTGAGTTTTGGGAGCTGCCTTGGAGAAATCACTGATAAAGAAACTGAGCACTGCAAATAGACACATGAATTTGACACGTCAGAGGCCGAATAAATAATTTTCCCACCAAACACACAATTTATATGCATAAATCATGGTTTATTATATTAAACAATGAGTCGCCAAGAGTGAGAAGGAACGTACATCAACACAATTTTGTAACACTTATTTAGAAATGTAATGCTGCTATATCAACATGCTGACTATTAGTAGCTGAAAGACAAGGGCACTTTAAAACCAAGTAAACTAAAAGAAGACTACCTGAGCAAATGATTTTGCAACTGTTTCAGCATCTGCGAGACAACTTTCTGGTGTCACTTCTTTGTTTTCACTCTGATCAAGATTTGGGATCTGTGGGCGGTACACTGGGGTGGGCAGGGAGTAAGGGTTGCTGGCAGCCACAAGAATGCAATGCTTGTTCATTTCTACGCTTTGGCTTGAATTTGGAGGCAACGCGAACATCTGGATTAAATATAAATCATTTGGATAATGTTATGTAACAAGATTCAGGCCAACTAGTATGTATGACATATCCAAGTCTCCTTTCCAAACAAAATTTCATTTACTCAAAACACTTGCCCATTCCAATTCTTTGTAAAACATCTCCAGATAATCTTGAAGGCAAAGGTTCCACTTAGAAAAGTGATGAGTAAGAACTTGAACAGATTATATAGAGCGCGCCAAAAAAAAATTATGATTATGCGCCATAAAAAGAATTTACGGTAGAGAGAATACCAAAAGGTTTTTAAAATACAACTACAAACAAAACTCTATAGCCTACCATTAGTGCTTCGGCAAGCCCTTCCCCAACCGCAGCATCAATAAAGCCACCACCGCTAAAGGGTACTGCAGAGAGCCAGTGCAAGAAGACATCCGCATCTCTCGTCCAGCCACTTCTTTGCACCAAGCAACCTACGAAAAGAAGACAAAAAAAAAAGATCGAATATCACTAAAAGTTAAAAGACGTTACAAATTGTTAACTTAAAGTAAAGATTCAAACATTCAACCAACATGCTGAATGATAAAGAATGATATCGATGATCCCTTTGTTTACTCAATAATCTTCTCGAACAAAAATCTGCAAAAACACATCTCTCATGGAATTCAAAAGACATCCAAAACGCTGGCATATATCATCGAACATGCAAATTATTATTGACCAAAATCATCAGCCGAAGAAATCAACTTCGGAATCAGAGACAGAAACAACAATGACAAAGTAGGCATAGAAGTTCTTTTAGAAACAAAACTCTCCAAGAAGGTTTGCCTACCACAATAAGATCCGTGAACAGTAAAAACGACCAAGGAGAGCTCAGTATTTGCGGCAGAAAGCTTCTGTAGTCCAAAATAAAGAGTATGAGAGCATGCAGTACAAATTCAGTTAGAACTGGTAAAGCCACAAATCAAAACTGTATAATTCAAGTTGTTTACAGGAAATTGATCTTCATCAAGATACAAAACAAAAATTGCTTTCAAACATCAATTCGTACCTGTCCTGACATGTCATTACCACAAAAGCACCTGCAGAAAGACAAGTCTAAGTTTAAACAACAAAAAATACTTCATGCAAGAGATGAAAAAGGTTAATTGCAAGCAGAGTTAATGTGACATGTTACATATCGATTCCTAGAAAATTAGATGAATAAACCCTAATTAACAGCAAACTGAAGCAACCCAGTCTTTTTTTTTATAGTCCCCGTTGAAAATTTCGATGAAAAGTAGAAAATAAACAAGGAAAATCGAAGAAAAATTGATAATATATAAACCTGATAATTTTTTCTAGGTACTCAGTAACAATAGTATTCCAGTATGGACCCATAGCTGCAGTTCCTTCAATGGCGATTATCAACTGTTTTTCTGCCATTCTACTGTTTTGATTTTGCTTTTTTTTTTTTCTGATGCTGGTGATGGAGGGAGGGGAAGTAGTAATGATGATATCCTTAACCTATAATTTGTTCGTCACTTTCAATTTCCGTGGAAATCGAAGTGAATGGATTCACAAATTTCTAGGGTTTTTATAGGAGCTCGATCGACTAAGTTACAGGTAATAGAATATTATTATTATTTGTTTTAATGGGGAGAAGGATCAATTGACATATTACGTTGACACCGTGGTTTTATGAATCGACGAATTTCATGTGTCGCGAGTCACCCTATTTTAATTAGGCATTTTCAATTTTCATGCCGTAATTGTAAAATAAAATAATTATATTGCCATGTTTTGCATTCTAATGGCCGCCATTTTATTTATTTTAAAAGTCAGGATTTGGAACAATAGTTCATGGGAATATAAGTCCAGTGGTGAAAACTTCCAAAGCGGGAAGAAAAATTATGCAGATGTTAAATGGAAAGATCAGGGATGGAGCCAGGATTTGAGAAATGGTTGGGCAAGTTACCAATCAACACATATTTTAGAAAATGTAAAAAGATTAAAATGACTAAAAATTGGATAAATTAGTTCACATTGGACATAGGACTTAGGAGCTCACATTTGAGGAGGTGCAATTGCACACTCACTTCTCCATGTGGCTCCACCCCTCGGAAAGACAGCTTGACTAGGCAACAAAATGTGATACCTAATCCACCTAATGCACCAACTTGGAAGTAAAATTCTGAAGACTCTTAACCGATGCAATTGACGTGTTTTCCATGCAAAAGGTTAGATAACGTTATTAATATCGAAATTCATTGTGTTTCTGACAAAAGCATCTTTTTCTTCTTATTGTTATATTTTCTTATTTTCTGAATTCATCTGATCGCTCTTAACCATCCATTTAATTTTCAGTTGGACCCACTATATCAGGTAAAGTAACGTAGCGCAAATAATTATTATCTTGAAAGCATGAATTGGATTGACGTCTGGTGTTATGGACTGATATATTTTGACAAATGCAACGTCATTCCATAAACGATGCGCGTGATCTGGATTCCAAATGAAAATGAGAGTGAATCTTGGAATATGGCTTGGAAAACGTAGAAATATATGATAACTTTACTTGAAAGCCATTAAACTTGACTCCAAGTTTGGAACAACTAGAATTCTACCGCAATACTTGTTTTAAGGACAAGTTCATCGGAGATTGGAAAAATAACTTGGCCAGCTATAGGGATGAGAAAACCAATTTATACATTATGGGCGTAGAATTGAAACGACTAGAAAAGCCGGTCGGCTATCCTATGATCGCCAACGATTTTATATTATAAATGTTGACGAACAGTTATAACTACTCATTTTTCTTATAAAAACCATCACACAATGAGCTTACAACTTTCTCACATATGGTCTATTTTATAAATTTCATCTTATTTTCCAAATATATTTAGTGTTTTTCTATTTCATTCAATTATACTCTAAATGACATTTACTTTGGAAAGTGATGATGAGATGAAGATGGATATGGACATGAATATCTTTTTTGGATAACAAGAAATGCTAATCCATATACTGGAAAAATTAGATGAAAACCCTAAAAAAAATGGAAACTGTCTTTATATTGCAATTATATGCATGGAAAATACCTAAACCTCCTGAGCTAAGAGAAGTATTTAAAAGTAGATTGACATATAAATATCGAGAAGGATACCACAAAAGACAATACGTGATTGTTTTGTTCGTGGCTGTGTATATATACTACGATCAAGATTTCCAACTACGAACTCTCATGGGATACAACTTGCTGATTAGGAGTATTAAAGTCCTTGTTAGGTAATCTAAATTTAGTTATCAATACGATGCACACAATATACGAGTACATACTCCTGAACAAGAGATCATTGAATCCCTTAGGATTATATGTTATAGGTTTCCAGCGGATGCCACATATGAGTATATTTGTAAAGGCAAGATAACCATGCTTTCAAATTTTAAAATGCTTTGTAAACAATAGTCAATCATTTGGTCCAATGTTTTCACAAAAACCAACTCCAAATGATGTTAATTTAATACTCGAGGTAAACAAGAAAAATGTTTTCTATGGATGTTAGTTAAGTAGCCTTGATTGCATCATTGGGCGTTGAGGAATTCCATATTTCTTAGTAAGGTCGGTATAAGGATCATTACACAAAACCAATTGTTAGATATAATATGCCCTTTTTTGGAATTTTGATATTACAAAACAATTTTGCATAAATCCTCTATCTGAAGTCAAGCATGCAGTCGCTTCAAGTGCAAATTTCATCATCAACGATAGTAACTAAATATGGGGTATTATCCAATTGACAAATTTTATCCATAATTGCCAACTTTAGCTTAAGCTTATAGCCAGACCATAACTGCCATGATAAAAAGTACTCTAATACACATTAATTAGCCAAAAAAAGAGCACTAGCATTTGGAATTTTGAAGGCAAATTTTCCCATCATTTGTGGGCCATATGGTTCTTTTGGTCTGATAAAAATAAACCTATGCTCACATGCATAATTTTGAATAATGTGGTTATTGAGGAAACTTGGTGTGATCTTGAATTGATGAGTTATCCATATGAAGATTTGAAGCCCGATGTTCAACTCTGACATGGAGTAGGCGTGAGAGAAAATTCAGTGATCAGTGAGAGAATTCAAAACAGGCGTTGATGAGCACGCAAGTGTAACGCATTTTCACCCATAAATACATTAGTTGGGACTCATTTTATCACTAATAAACTTGTTTGTAGGTGTTTTCGACAAATAAACATTTTTGGAAAAATCAGCTCGAAAAGTTGTTAAAGGCACCCCCGGAAAAAATACTAAAGACACCCTCAGTTTGGATAAGGGCACCCCTAGAGCACCCAAACTGTTAAAGGCACTCGGATTTTGGATTCAGGGCACTTCATCTTCAACATTTCAAATTGATGGCGGGAATTTTGTGGCATAAATTAGGGTTGAGAATTGGACGTGTTTTAAGGAGATTCAACCACTGAAACTTTTTGGGTTTACGCTCTTTGATCAAGACAGGTGTGGTATGATTGTTTAAATCAATCCAGTTTGGCTGGATATTCGGTTTTGGGTAAAACATGGTTACATATTTTTTCGGGAGTTTCTGTGAAGATTTACCGGGAGTTTTGGTGAGATTCAACCGCCCTAATAAGTTGTAATCTATATGTTACGTTAAACATGGGTGGTAAATTCTTTAGAATTGGGAAAACAGGATAGATACGTGGATTTCTGGCAAACAGGGGGGGTAAGAAAAACCCGGGACTCTGATGGGTTTTTTCATGAAGGTATCGTGTAAAAATCCTCCCTACACGAGTTCTAATCCATCTGGGAGTTTTATGCATCGTCTTGGAGTGTGCCAGCAGCGTCTTGAAGTTTGACAGTGAAATTTAAGGAAATTATTTCCCATGAAATGTTGTGTAGAATAATGGAATTTATGGATGATTGTTTGGAGTTATTACGGATTATATTTGTTCCTGTGAAGTATAAAAATGGTTTAGGAGATGAAGAAAAGATATGGAGAGTTAGGGGTTAGAATAGAGCAGAGAAGCGGGAGTTCCAGAGCTTGTCTCTGCTGCTGCCATTGAAGAAGAAGAAGAACACAGAACAACAGTTCAAAACAGTCGCAGAAACCGTTACCTATATGTTTGTGGGTGAAAACTGTTTCTGCCGATTTTGGTAAATTCGTGTGTGTGAATGAGAAACGAATCTAGACCCTAAACAATGCACTGCACGGGAGTACTTTTGATTCGAGAGATCAATCTGTACAATCCTGGCCTAAACCAAGAAATGGTCGTTCCAGGCTTGCTTCGGTCACAAAGTAAAGGAGAAGGGTTGGTCTTAGGGAGGGAAGAGAAGAAAGTGTTGAGACCAGAATCGTTGATTCTGAACGTGTGGTTGTTTACGACTTGTATCAGAAAGTAGAACTGGCTAGCAGCATTGAAAGCTATCAGGTGATTTCTGGATACTGTGTTGTTCTCTGACCAAACTTGTTGTTTTGTGGAAAATAGGTGAAACCTATTTATACAAGTCGTAATAAAACGTACCCTGGTCTCGTAGGAAGTGGAAACGACTGAGTGGTGGAAGAGTAACGTGTAACGTCAGGAATTATGTTTCCATAATGAAGGAGGTGGATCCGTTTACACCATTACTTCTTGCCATTACTAACCGCCCCTCTTTATGACACTTTCTTGTAAAGGGCGTATTGCACGCCGCACGCTGTAAACCGCCGGACCAATACCCTGATGAGTATCCCCCAGTTTGTGACATGTTTGATGTCTCGAGTGTTTTCGTGGAAAACATGTAGCACTTTGCTACGTGTGGCAAGTTAAAAACAAGGGACTTGCCGCAGGAAAATAGCATGTGATACTATTAGGTTAGTCTTGGCTGGTCGCCTAAAAGTTGCCACAAGTCTACCAGTTTGGTGGCGAACTTGGATGGCTGAGATTGCATCTCATGAGGAAGGGTAACCGTTGATTATGACTATCTTCTGTTGGCGTCTGATAATGGCGCAGAGGCATTTTGGTGTATGCCAGTGGCAATGCAGCATGGCTGGCAGGGCTCGTGCATGCCAGTGGAACGGTGGTGCAAATGGCGCCTGGCGTAGCTGTGGCCACTAGATTTAGGCAGCTGGTCGCCTAAAATTTGCTACAAGCTTCCCAGCTCGGTGGCGAACTTGGATGGCTGAGATTGCATCTCATGAAGAAGCGTAGCCGTTGATTATGGCTACCTTTTGTTGGCGCCTAATAACGGAACAAAGACACCTTTAGTGCATGCCAGCAGCATTGCGGCAGTTCGTGCATGCCGGTGGCGCGGTGTGGTGGCTGGCATAGTTTGTGCATGCCAGCAGCACGATGGTGCAAGTGGCGCCTGGCGTAGCCATGACCACTAAATTTTGGGCACGTTGGTGTTAGACTCAAACGTGGTGTGGCAACATCAGTTTCAATGGCCACATTGATCCCAGTGTTCTGTGGAACATTGTTTGGCTCGGTTGGCGCAGCAACTTTGCATAAATTAGGGTTTGGCATGCCGAAACCCTAATTAGCATATATGGCGTGCAGCAAGCTGTAGGTGGCCGCGGCATGGCATTTTATACAAACGATGCCAGAGTCATGTCGGGGGAGCCATAGGCAGGCCACCATGTAGAAACGGCCACAAGATCAAATATTTCCACGGGTGGCTATGGTGTGGCGCCCGTACGGCTTGTGGCATGTCGCGGGCCCGAGGTGGCATAATTTTGTGCCACAATTAGAAATTAGGGTTTCGTCCACCACCACTAGAGCATGGTCGTGCCCAGAATTTAGGCTATCCAAATTGAAGTCCGTTGTGAAGCTGGTCACGCACGGAGAGTGGGTTGGCAAGTTTTGAGCATGCTGTCGCGGTAAGTGGCGTGTTTGGCATGTGCACTTGGCATGCCTGTTTGGCATGTGCGATTGGCATGCTTTTGGCATGTTTGGCATGTCGTTAGCATGTTTGGCACAGTTTTGGGAAGCCAGCTTAATATGGAAACCTCTTGACATAATTTCCACCTCTTTCAAGGCTATGGCAGGTTTAGAGCAATCTGATTGGTCAATAGGGATCCGTCCAAGCATGGGCGTGGCTACCCTTTTGGTGCGCATGGCGGGTTTGATGCGACCTGATTGGTCGATGGGAAATAGGGCCGGCAAGTATGGGCCCAACCACAACTCATGGGAGTGTGGCAGGTTTAAAGCGACCTGATTGGTCGACAAAGGAGTAAGGGCTGGTTTGGTAGCATGGGGCGTGGACAAGTGGCGCCGGATGGCCTATGGCATGGCCACGCTTCCTCTCATTGTTGCTCCTACTCTGCGGCTCCTTTAATTTTTGCTTTCTGATTTTGGGTAGGACTTTGCACCTACTAATCCATGGCGGATCAATTGCTTAGTCTGGGATTGTTTCTACATGCACCAGTCTGGATAAATTTCATGTGAACATATTGAGTTGCTCAATAAATACGCCAGTGGAGAGGTTGAACACTCATCACTTTACATGGCTTTGTTTCTTTGCAGAGTGACGGCACATTAAATGTGAGGTTTTACAATTTTAACCCTGAACTAAAAACCACCATCAACACTATAGTTTCAAATTCAATATCTTTGTAACAATTTCTGTAAAAATTATTTTGAATTCGCAACAGTCTGTTAGTGTTTCTCTGTAACAGTGGGTTCTGTAACAATTATAACTGTCACAAGCGCACTGCTTTATACCTTTTCTCTTTGCAAACACCTTTTTGATCAATGAAAAATTCCTTTCAGTGTGTTTTCACCATGCGGATCTAGAACCCATCACTGGGACGATGGAGGAAGACGAATTTCATACATGGGTAAAATTATTTAATTCTTTTTAAGACTTTTGCATTAATTTTAATTGAAATATGATTTGAATTAATTGGTTTTCATTTAATTTGATGAAGTATGCTTAGCTTAAATGTTTTGATACATCATTCTTAGGATTTACAACTAATCTTTTGAGAATCTACCTTGGAAAAATCAGAGTCCATGTTAATTTTATTTATTGAGCTTTAATTGTTGAAAATAAATAAATTGAACGCTATGTTATGAATTCGACAAAGTCTAGTCCCAGTAACTCTCTTCATCCCGTGATAATATTTTGTATATATTTTTAGTTTAGTTTAGTTTATTAATTCTTAAAATCAATCTCATCAAGTCCGAGTGAACGACAACCTATTTACCACTATCTAAATTCGATCAGGCATCTTAGAGCAATGCTTGGTTGAATCCACAAGTTTTGTTATCTCAAGCTTGTTGTCAATGTTAGATGATCAAAATTATATCTTGATTTCTAGTATACTAAGTCAAGTCTCAGACTAGGTTAGAGTTTGGTAGTTTAGTATCAGAAATCACCCTCGAAGACTGGATATCGACGAAGACATCTGTAGAAATTATGTATCACGTATGTGAAGACTGAGCCACTATAGTTTACTCATTATCTTACCGTTTTATCTGTTGAGACGATGGCGTATGACTTCTAGTAGATTTACAAATAAGAAGTTCCTAGTCAAGCTTGTATTGTTAAAAATCTCGGAATATGATTTAGCAAAGATGTTCAATGGTCCTTAACAATATTAGTTCAAAGCAATTTATTGTTTGTGAATTAAATTGTGGATCAATTGAGAATTGCCCATGCAAATGATTTTATCACTTGGGAGTGTTTCAAACATCATTAGAGAGAAATTCATAACTAATGATATTTCTGCTCAAGGTAGGTTGGCGAACCAGTTCGCAAACAATAGATATCTGATTTTCAGAAATACAGGGAAGGTTGGCAAACTAGTTCGCGAACCGTGCATTTAGTTGGGAACAGTTCACGAACCGTTGTGAAATGAATTCTTGAAGTTGGTATTTTAGGCTAGCAGTTGGGTAACCCGGTTCCCGAATCGTTGCAGCCTGAACCATGAACAAGCGTTACAGTTCATGAACTGTTGTACCAACTATCCCAACAGATTTTAGCAAATGCTCGAAGACTTATTTTTTAAATATGTTTAGCATCACTAGAACTCTGCCAAACACTTTTAAGACTTCATGCTCACTCGAACACTTATGTATTTGTATCATGATTAAATTCTTAGGTGTTTAAATGAACATCAAATTGCTTTTAGTTCTTTGGCATACTTTCCAAACCGAACAGTCATTATACATAGTTCCAGAACCATTCCGTAATGTATATTATTATATTGTATTTTCAAGACCTAAAAGTGTTTGCTTGATTCACAAGTTATCTTAGATTGACTTCTAAGCAACCCCTGGTCTTTGAAAACTATAAATAGAGACGCTCTTTCAATTCAACTGGAAAATTCTATCCCTGACACTTTGTGTCCTAGTTGATTCTAGAGTCATCCTCTATAGACCTAGGTTTCCTTTGATAAACATAATTAGGTTTACGACTAAAAGACTTTTCTTTGTGGATTCGTGAATCCATGTCCGACTATCTTTATCTTGATAGTTCATGTATCCTGATCTTGCTTTTCTGTTATCGAGGTTTTCGTAATCTCTTTCAGGCAAGATAGATAGCAACCGCAAAGTTCTCTTCATCTCAAACTTTGTGATTCGTCGGTATCTGAAAACTGATATTTGATTGATCTTTTGAAAAAATTTCTTGAAAGATGGTTAAGAATCTAGGCTGCTATTTGGAAGTCGTAAATTCCGGATTTGTGAGGTTTGCTAGCTTTGTCTATTGCAAACAGATTTCTACCTTGATATTTGATCTAAACGGAAATCAAATAGGCTTATCTTTATAGGCAGATTGGTATCAAAAGTCTTCACTTCGAGCACCTCTTAGTTGTAAAGGACGTCATCTAAGGGAATCAATTCCGTAGAGTCTTACGAGGTTCAAGAGACGTGAGGAGCGCGACTGTAACTGAATCTCTTGTAGGACGGATTCGATCTCAACTATATTCCAGTTTAAAGGCTGATAATAGGATAATATCTGTAGCGTTTGGTGTTCAAATCTGGATGAGGTCCCGGGGTTTTTTCTGCAGTTGCGTTTTCCTCGTTAACAAAACTTCTGGTGACTTTTGTTTTTCTTTTTCCGCATTATATTGTTTAACTTTATAATTGGATTTACGCAAGTTGTATATATTCAATCTTAGTAGATACGTCCATTTAATTGTAATCGATAACGATATTAATTTCTTGTAGAAATCGTATCTTGAAAGATAGATAATAATTTTAGTTACTTGGAAAAATTACGATTGAATTATTTGGATACGACTAGATTGATCTTGGATATTGATTTTTGGATCGTCCAAGTACTCTTCTTAACAATCAGGTTCACGGACTCCTTATCTATAGACATGCTGATTGAGAAGAGCAAAGATATAAACTCTCTCTCTCTCTCTCTCTCTCTCTATATATATATATATATATATATATATATATATATATATTGTTAAGGATCATTTAGTTGGTATACTTGCAATTATATTAAGTTTTGTCCATATAGGGTGTCGAACGAAAAAGTTGTTGGTGTACTTGGTACCCCTTATATCTTTGATACCTGAACGTATAAACCACAATTTTTAGTGTTAAAATAAAATTGATTGAAACATAAAATAGAATATAAAAAAAAGTAATAAATAAATTTACTAACGACTTAAGTTTGTTCAGTCCAGACTTTATACATGACGTTTGTTAATATTTTTTTTGAAGGAAACTGACATAAAATTATATTAATCCTCACTGAAAGTGAGACGTTTCATAATACAATTTAGTGGTCATCATGATACCACCATATGTTTATAAATTTTGAAATTGTGTATTGAACCAAGTCATGCACAATAGAATTAACACCTCTAAGAATAACTACAAATATAATTTCGCTAAAATCCTTGATGCGATCACGAATTGAGAGAACCATTGAGCGAAGACTCCATGGGATCTCATTTGTATTCCCTGTCACTGCTTTTGGAATCTCAGAAGCATCACCTTCCACGATTATAATTTTAGTTACTTGGCAAAATTACGATTGGATTATTTGGATACGGATAGATTGATCTTGGATATTGATTTTTGAGATCGTCCAAGTACTCTTCTTAACAATCAGGTTCACGCACTCCTTATCTATAGACATGCTGATTGATAAGAGTAGATATATAAACTCTCTCTCTCTCTCTCTCTATATATATATATATGTATATATGTATTGTCAAGGATCATTCAGTTGGTATACTTGCAATTATATTAAGTTTTGTCCATATAGGTTGCCGAACGAAAAAGTTGGTGGTGTACTTGGTACCCCTTATATCTTTGGTACCTTAAAGTATAAACCATAGTTTTTAGCGTTAAAATAAAATTGATTGAAACATAAAAGAGAATATAACAGAAATAAATAAGTAATGAATAAATTTATTAACGACTTAAGTTTGTTCAATCTAAACTTTATACATGACATTTGTAAAATTTTTTTTGAAGGAAACTGACATAAAATTATATTAATCCTCACTGAAAGTGAGACGTTGCATAATACAATTTAGTGGTTCATCATGATACCACCATCTGTTTATAAAGTTTGAAATTGCATATTGAACTAAGTCATATGCAATAGAATTAGCATCTCTAAGAATAGCTGCAAATCTAATTTCGCTAAAATCCTTGATGCGATCACGAATTGAGAGAACCGTTGAGCGAAGACTCCATGAGATCTCATTTGTATTCCTAGTCACTGCTTTTGGAATCTCATAAGCATCACCTTCCATGATTATACGTGACAGTTGTAATCTCTTTGCCAATTGAATTCCAAAGCAGTAAGCTTTTGCCTCTGCCACTGTTGAGGAAAATGTATCAAAACAGATAGCACCACTACCCATATGATTACCAAAATCATCCAACGCTATTGTTGCCACAGCTCCTTTACCATCGTTATAGGTTGCATCCACATTTATCTTCACGAACGATGGAGGTGGAAGTTCCCAAACTGCAATGTCATTCTGCGTTACTGGAATTCCTGAGCAGTAGTTTAAGGCATGATGAAGATCAAAAACTCTGAAGTCTTCTAGGGTTTTATGAATACAGGTACTGACGTTAACGTGATTGTTGTTGAAGACCAATTCGTTCCTAACCTTCCATATATTCCACATTAGACAAGAACCCAAGTTAAGCATTATTGCTTGATCAGGATAGGCCATCCAGTGATTAATTATCTCCATTGTATTTTTCCGTGAACTTCAATAAAAAAAGGACTAGACTGGTAAACCTCCAATGCAAACTGACAATTGAAGAACAAATGAAAGATTGACTCTTCTGCAGTATTGCATAATGGACATAAATTATAAACCTGAGGGTTATGTTTGCTCAGGTTTGTGTACATTACTATTCCATCATGAAGAACCTTCCACAAAAAGTTATGAATTTTTGGTTGAGTTTTAACCTTCTTCCAGAAATGTTTCCAAGAAAATTCTGCCATCATTAAGTTCGTTGGGATATTATCAGAAATCAATTTGTAGCACGACTTTGAAGTAAACAGACCAGAAGAAGTTTTGAGCCACATTAACTTATCCTGAATATACTCATCCTGTGGAATATATATTTGGGAAAAAACTTCAACTTGATCTTGCGGAAATAACTCCAACAATAACTCCATATTCCAGATTCTTTGGCCATGAACAAAAAGATCAGAAACCCAGGTCACCTGTAAGTTAGTATTATGAAGCATAGTTGGTCTGAATCCTGGAAAAGTTGGTACCCATGGATCATTCCAGACATGTATACTATTTTCAGATCCAATAAACCAACAAAAATTGTTGACGAAAATACTTCTAACAGTAATCATATCCTTCCAGGTATTGGAGTCACTTGGTTTTGGCTGATACCAAAAAGAAGTATTCTGCAAATACTTTGCATGAGATAACCGTCCCCATGATTTGTCAAGAATCTCCAAAACAATTTTTCCACTAGAGACAGGTTAACTAGTTCCATATTTTTTATGCCTAAACCACCATCTTCCTTAGCTTTCATTGTTTTTTCCCATCTGAAGAAGTGTCGCTTTTTTGTGTGAACTTCATGTCCCCACCAGAAATCCCTTTGAGTTTGAGACATTTGATTAATAACTCATTTGGGAAGAATACATGTACTCATTTAATAAACTCGAATTGTTGAAAGAACACTTTTTGACAGAACAACTCCCAACTTGATTTACGAAGAAGCATCTCCAGCCTACAAGCTTTGTGTTAAACTTCAAATTTAATGGTTCAAAAGTATCAATATTCTGATATGATTTCAATGGATATGTCCTTAAATACTTCTCATCTATTTTCATTTCCTTAACTCCTAAAGTCTGGATAGATCTTCCTCTATAATAAGAAGTACAATCCTTACTGAAATGTATAGAGGACTTAATGAAGTTAATAACTTGACCTGAGAAAGACGAGTAGGTATCTTAAATACACTTACGTTGATGCACGTTTTCCTCTGAGTTTTCCCCAAAAAAGAACAAGTCATCAGCGAACATTAAATGACTAACGGTTGGTGCAAAATCATTTATTTGATATCCATTATAGAGGCTTGTAGCTTCAAACTTTTCCATTAAGAAAGATAAACCTTGTGAATAAATGATGAACAATGAAGGTGAAAGAGGACACCCTTGACGTAAACCCCTACCATTTTGAAAATTCCCATATGGAGCACAATTTAAGAGAATAGACAAAGTTTAAGAAGTAACGCAATTCATAATTAGATTATGAGAGTGATCATGAATACCCATTTGGTGTAGCATGAAACTCAAAAAAAACCAAGAAACCCTATCATAAGCCTTTGACATATCCAATTTAAGTGCAAAGAAACCTTGTTTAGATTTATACTTGTTCATAGAATGAAAATTTTCCTTGCCTATAACAACATTATCCGTTATTTGCCTATTATTCACAAATGCAATCTGCGACCAAGATATAAATAAACCCAAAAAAGGATTAATTCTTGTGGCTAAATTTTAGCTACAAATTTATATAACATATTACACAATGAAATGGTTCGAAACTCCACTATTGTTGCTGGGTTTCTGACTTTGGGGATAAGGCTGATATGAGTTTGGTTTAACTTACTTGGAATAACACCAATGGCAAAGATTTGCTGAATATATTTTGTTGTATCCTCACCTACGATAGGCCAGCATTTCTTGTAAAACACAACTGGGTAGCTATATGGACCCAGAGAGCCATAAGAATTCATTTTTCGAACTACATTCCAAATATCTTCATTAGATGGAATATTCGAGATTGAAGTACTTGTTGTCGTGTCCAACCTAAACGAAGAATCTTATAGATTTGATGGAGATCTGATGTTTACATCCTCTTGAAAAGGTAACAATTCCTCTGCAATGTCACTTGGATTTGTGAGCCAATCATTAGAAGAATTTTGTAGACAAGTGATATTATTCTTCTTTCTTCTCTGTTGCACCGAAAATTGGAATTGTTTCATGTTCTTATCTCCTGTTTTTAACCAGACTTGCTTCATCTGCTGTTCCCAGTATGTTACGTCCATGAGAATATTTTCATTCAACTGATCCGAAATACATTTTTCCTTTTGTAGAGTTTTCGGAGATGGAGGCAAACCTTGAAGATGAAGTAATTTATTCTTTAACCTTCTTATCTTGTTCTTTATACAACCAATTTTATTTCCAACTCTTCAGATAGGTACCTAAAGAGTTAATTTTTTTAAAAGGTCACCGGAAAGGTTAATATTCCAAGAATCCAAGACAAATTTAAGGAAATCAGGATGAGAACACCAATAAGCCTCGAATCTGTATGATGGAGGTTTTCTTTGCACAGTTCTAGAAGCATTTAGAAGTATCGCAGAATGATCACTTTATATTCTTGCCATATGCAGAACACCAAAAATTTCAAAAAGAAGACACCAGTCAGGAGTAACTACAACTCTATCTAATCTTCGTCTGATAAGACCTTGAAATTGTCTGCCATTATGTATATGTTGGGCCAGAATATCCTAAATCCAATAGATGATTTGAGTGGATAAAACTATTGAACTGAGAGATCGTATTGGTTAAAGACTGATCACCTCCATGTTTTTCCCTTATTTAAGATAACGCGTTAAAATCACCTATGTAACATTTCGGACCTGCTACATGTTGAGAATAAATATACAAACTCTGCCAAAATTGAGCTCGATCCATTCTATTTGGTGGTTCGTAGACACAAAAAAGATTCCAACGAGGATAAAGACTTGTAGGTTGTATCTGGATATGTATTAGATTCTTGGATTAAGAAATGATTTCTGCTGCAATATCATATTGCCAAAGAAGTAATAAACCACCACTGCGACCTATAACTGGAACAATACAATGATTTGAGTAACCAAGTCTATGAATAAGAGAAATAGAGGATGATTCTGATAGCTTTGTTTCTGACAAGAAAACTATGTTGGGTTTAGAACTTCTTAGGAAAAATTTAAGAGTTTGAATTGTTGGGTCATTCCCTAACCTCCAACAATTCCAGGAAAAGACTAACATGGACCGTGCGGCCTATTAGCGCTAGCCGCCACCTCCCATGATCATATGAATCCTCCTCGATTCTTGTAGCCATCTCTGATTGTGCATCTCCAGAATTGATGTTGCATTCGTTTAGCACCTCTTGTATATTTGGTGGAAGTTAATTCCGAAACAATGGTAGAGCCAGAGCCTCTAGCCATCGATTTCCATTCACGCCTCCTGACAGTCTTGCTTGATTGTCTGGATTCCATAAAATCTGTCCACGGTTACTATCCTGTGATTTGTTGTTTTCCCTGGATAGAAGTTGATGAAGATTCTCATTTACAGATTTATTATAAACTGACGATGTAGAAGATTTGGGTTTTTTTGTAACAAACTAGAAAGATTCCGATACTTGTAAAGATTGTACTCTGTTATACTTTAGCTGCATTGCAGAGTTTTGATTATCATAAACTATAGATTTTCCTTTCACTAGTTCAGAATTCAGATGTTGCTGAGATGGGATTGAAGCAGTTATTGGAGTGTCATAAGTACCATGTTGAGCAGTTATTGGTAAATTATTCTCCGAGAATTGATTGGAGGAATTAAACCTATGGAAGTTTGGATGGGTAACTGATGAAGTAGTTTTACCCAGATAAAATTCATCCAAAGATAACTGCCTCTGCAAGTTAACTGATTGAACTGTGAATGGATTGGTCGATGACGTGGATGCCTTTAATCCAAAAGAAGATGACGTGGCCTGATGACTCATCATCATCCTTGTAACCTTTGTCGAAGTTGTTCTCCTGGTATTCACAGAATCAACGATATCTTCATCTCGATAGTCTGAATCTTCAAACTCTTCCATTTCAGTAATATAACTCTTCGCATTAATATCAATTATTCGTCGATATTTTGGAACAATGAGTTCGTATACTTTCTGATGTAACTCAAAAGGAAATTGGTTATGAATTCTTTCCTTGTACTGACGAACTTTAGGACAAATTTTCATTAAGTGACCAACGATACCACAGAAAGAGCAAAACCTTGGTAACCGTTCATAACGAATTTTAGTCGTAACTTCCTGTGTAGCAGATATAGGGAATGATATTGAATCCCTTAGAGGTTTTTTGACATCTACTGGAAAACGAACTCTAGCAAACTTCCCTCAATTTTTTGATTCTCTGGATGTAATAGTTCTATGACTACCCGCAAACAGTAATAGTTGTTGAATGAAATATATATTAATATAATTTACAGGTAATCCATGAAGTTGTGCGCAGAACTCCACATTATCGAAACGATATTCATGTGGAAGTTTATTTGGTAGACATCTTTCCAGGGCCAATAAATCATCACGAACTACCCATGGAGAAGATTCCATGATAAATTCAGAGTCGGCATGAGATTCAAAATTAACAAGAAATGTTTCTGCAGTGAATTTAGAAACAAAGAGTTTCTGATTAAAAGATTTCCATGTTTTATGTAATAACTCTCTGACCCCAGAAATTTGGAATGTTCTTGGAGAAATTATCATGAGTACCAAACGGTTTTGGTAATCATTAGATAGGTTTGGTAAATATGAATCAATACGAATATTTTTGGATAGGTTATATTGGTCGAGAAGATTTGCAAATTGATTGATCATATCCATATATGGACATGATTGAATATGGTTAGAATTGAAAGGATGAGCCATTCATAAAAAATAAGATAATTTAGTTACATAAAATTGCCAAAGGCTAAAAAGATTAAATAGTTTGAAAACTTAAAGATTTAAGGTGATCTTCGTATAACCGTGATAAGTGCATAATTCATATGATTTTAGCATCCATTCCATACTTGTTTTAGCTATTATTTTTGCATGTATTCGTATTATTACTATTGTTTTCTATTATTTGCCTATAATAGGTGAATCATCCAAAAAGGAGCTACAAAGTGCTGAAAAGAGCTAAGAAAAGAAGTATTTCAAGTATCCAAGTTCCCAAGTCCAAGATAAGTGGAAGAAGTGCGACAAAAAGGAGCAAAGCGCTCAAAATCAAGAGAAGGGCCAAAGACCGATCTTAACTCATTCAAATTAAGGATTTCTCATCACCATCTTGAATAAAATTGAAAAATAAAAAGAATTCAAAAAGAATGAGGTCATTCCGAGTTCGGACGAAGAAGTTGTGGCCAAAACGAGCTTTTATCGAATACGACAGTAAAGTATGCAAACGGGTACGCATAATTTAATTCCGAAAATTTATGTTGGAATTTGAGGTACGCATACTTAACAAGTATAAAAACAGGTATGCATACTTGTGAAGGCCTAAACTCACAGTTAGGATCCTTATTTCGTATTTTCGGGTCGGGTTCTTGAACCGAACATGATACTTGATGGACAAGCAATGTAAACCTATAAAAATAGGTATTAGGCCTTTCACATATCATCGATCATCTCATATCACAAGTTCTACATTAAAAACCTAGGGTTTATCTCTTTAGGGGGAAACCACCATGATTCATCTTCTTTATAATATGAGCAGCTAAATCATTTGTTAATTAAGGATGAATTCAATGTTCTAAGCGTGAAGCTTTATTAATAATACAAATCTATTGAGAGTTTTTATCATCATCGTTTCTCTTTACCATATATAGGGTTTATGAGTGATTCTTAGATTGATTTGGGATGCATACTAGATTAGTCTATTGATTGTTCTATTGCTAGTAGAAGTTATGAGATAACTAATCGTCGATTAACTCTCTACACAAGTAGAAATCGCGAGACCTTACAGAGGGATTCTGTGAAGCAATCGTGTGTGAAGACAACACCAGCAACTAAACCTTGATCTAAGAGTTTAACTACTGGCATCAACCTAAATTCACAAAGCTTAAGGCGTTCGATTGGATTACACCTAAAATGATGTACTACTCGGTGGTTTATTGGATAAAATATGGTAGTCGAGAACTTCCGTATCCAGTGATTGAAGGAGTTTTGGGGATAACACTGATCCAACTATTATTTTACAGTTGGTGACGAATGATTCTAACGAAAGATAGATAAGTATTCTAATCCTGTTAACGCTTGGTAACGGCGAAGGATTCCTTAATCATCCCTTTCTTCTTTATTGTCTTTTTATCTATCTCACAAAAAAACCTCATTTATTATTTACTTTATCTTGCTGATCAAATAACCTGTCAATTACACAGCTCTCTGTAGGAACGATCTCTTACTACCGCTATATTACCAGTTAATTAGTGAGAAATATATTTATTAATCTGTTGTGCCTACGACAGTCCATACAAATTTTGGCGACGTTGCCGGGGAAGTATTCCTTGATCATTTATTTTCTTTATTATTAATTTGTTGCATTAACGATACGCATCAAATTTTGGCGCCGCTGCCGGGGAGCAGTTGCTAATTGATTTTTTATTTGCTTAGCTTGTTTTTAGATTTTTGTTTTGATTTTCTCGCTCTTGTGAGTCATCATGTTTCCTTACGGAAATAGCATGTACGGAGCACAAGATCAGACATATTATTGTGGTAATCAATATAGTTTTCAATCTCATTCTTATGACAACTACCAACCATCCTATGGGTGTAATCAAAACCAATCCTTTGGTTATGATCAATATCCCACGGAACCTTATGGATATCCTCATACATATCAACAACCTTATGACGGATATGTAAGTGAGCAAACATAAGGATGGGGGGATAGTTGTGCTTCTAATGATAATTCTTATAGTCTTGCAGATCTAATGCAACAATTTATGGATAATTTGGATCGAGATAACCAAACAATGAAAGAGTACCGTCAAATTATGGATGAGTACAACAAAAAGACTGAAGATACACTCCAAGAACTTCAAAGGACTATGGATATCTTGAGGAACCGCATTGCTCAACTCAGCGAGACAATGAATGAAGAAGAAGTTTGGCCTCAAAACCAAATTAATTCTGAAATTCCTAAGGACGGCAACAAATATTTTGTAGATGAGCAACCTTTGCAAACTCCATGTAACAATGATGAAGTTATTCCAACTCCGGATCTTAATAATGGTCATTCGCCTATTCAAAAGGAGGAGCCTTGGTATGACCGAACCATTGTTATGAACGGTGTGACATACTCAAATGCATATCAACGTTACAATGAACATCCATATTATAATGTTTTTAGGCCGGTAGATTTGCAAGTAGTGGACCCGATTATTCCCTCAACGGAGACTCATACAGAATACCCAAAAATTTATACTGAAGAATAGTTCCTGATAGCGGAATTTGATTCGGATGACGAGAGTGTTGAAGAAATGGAAATTGAGAATGAAACCAAAATGATTGAATCCGTGGGAGACCCAATTGAGATAGATAACAATAGTTCGATAGAGGACCACAATACACTTGAGGTAAATAATTCACTGGATTTAACCAAGAAAGATGAGGATCTGGTACAAGGTTTGTCTAATCCTTTGCATAATTCTATATCTATTGATCCTTTTCCTCTAATCGAAGTAGCTTCTGAAAGAGTTGTTAACCCGACTTTTAGGAAAATACCTCACCTAGGATTGGAGTTGTGTGCTTCAAAAATTTTAACGGATTATTTTACTTCTAAGTATCCACCACTTGATGTGTTTGATTCGAGTATTGTGCAGGTTCACCAAGCTGAGGAACCTTTTGAAGTTCCCGAATTTTATGTTCTCTATCCACTTCCGAGAGTAGAAAGGACTAAGTATGGGGGAAACTTCAATAAAGTGATAGCTTCAATATTTATATTTTGTGCTAATGTTTTTGTGAAGCTGTTATTTGAATTGCAGATTCTTATCTGGAAGGATTACCAAATTTTTCAGATTATTGGTGTACGAACGATAACAATAACGTCGGGCTGACGATGTTAAACCAAGCGCTACGTGGGAGGCAACCCATCGGTTTTGTATCTCTATCCCTTTTATATTTGGGTCAGGATCCGGCAACAAAATGCTTTGACAAAATTTATGAACCATCAGATGCGATTTATCAAATGGCTGATAAATTCAGATGATGTGGCACTAACTAACACTAATCTCCGTTTGGTTATGCCAGGCTAAGAGTTGGTACTTACTACTTACGAATAACAGTTACCTTGATATCCATCATGCTCATCCTCCTAATAAATCTCGGTTCTCAAAAATTAAAACTCATCCACTTGATCGCGTTTACAGTCAGTCAAGTCTCCTTCATTTTGTGAATTTCTTAATCATCATCACCATCAGTTGCTACTTTCTCATTAGAATTAACACAAAATGATAAGGAGCATCCATTTCTTTTAGAAATGTTGATTAAATTATAAAATTAAATCCATGGTGCTGGTAAATTATAGGGAAGCTATAGATTCGAGTCGTATAAATATTAATGATTCTTCTTTCTCATATTAAAATCAAGAACATTAGTTTTTGCCTCATAGTTCAAGTCCTGATACAGGTGATAATAATTGTAAGATGGATAATTTTCTAACTAAAGATTATGAAATGGTGAATCATCATCATCATGCCCTGATCGAGTGGGGTGCGCGAATGAGTTTGTGGTTATACCATCACGAAGATATGAAGAAGAAGAATGGTGATGATGATGAATATATGGATTAGGGAGCCCAGTCGATAAAGATTAATTGATTAATCACATAAAAACTTCAGATTGCTCTTGTCAGTCGAGATTTTTGGAAGCCTCAGCCAAAGAAGATCTTAACAAATCCTACTTGAAATACTTTCACTAAAAAAATTGTCTCAGCTAAACGCGAATTGGAATTTATTAGACTGCCACGTGAGCAATAATGTGTACCATTAGATATAAAAGATCCACCGTCTTGTAGCGTTTGTCACTATATTTTGTCAAAATGTTTTGTTACATGAATCCATTCCTATAAATATAAGTGTCATGGACTACACTCTAAACAAACACTTTATGAATTCCTAAATTACCTATATATTATAATTTCCCTAATTTAACGATTATGAATGTCCAACGGATTTTCAAGGTTGCATACAGACCAAATCTATAATCCGATTCCAGAAATCACATCTGCATTCAATCCATTAGCGAATGGTTTGGGCATCCGTCCGTAAAAATACGGTTAGTCCCGGTTAAATCCACGGATTACGGGCCAAATGCTCATCCCTAGTTTTGAACCTCGAGAACATCGAATTTAGGTGATTTAAAAGGTTGCGAAGCTAGACACAAGGCCCTCTACCA
Organism: Papaver somniferum; assembly: GCF_003573695.1. Classification (NCBI taxonomy): domain Eukaryota; kingdom Viridiplantae; phylum Streptophyta; class Magnoliopsida; order Ranunculales; family Papaveraceae; genus Papaver; species Papaver somniferum. The sequence goes on from NC_039361.1 coordinate 58,284,665, forward strand.
TCTATCTCAAATTGGGGTGAGCAACAGACGGATCCGGATTAGGGGTCACCTGCGTACAATCCGTCAACGTTGCGGACTTGGACAATCCAACTGTGTCCGGCTCAATCACCAGCGGATTTGACATCCGCGGATCAACGGGTGATACGGATCGGATGCTGATTAATCACGAATTTAGTCAAAATAAAAAAAAGAAGTAAAACAAACCCAAAACATCTGCTGCGAATTCGGATAATAATACTTTAACTGCGCCGAATTATTCTTTAATAGATGGAAATGATGATCTGTTGATACATATCCTTGTACGTTTTCCAGTTAAAAACTTGGTTAGATCCATATCAGTAAACCAATGAAAAAAGAAATGCCGGTAAACCAATGAAAAGAGAAACCACTGATCTCTGGATTATACTTGAACCGATGATCGTTTGAGTCTGAACCAATATATGCACTTATCCCTCTTGATAAACAAGAAGTCAGTAAACCAAACCAATGAAAAAAAAATACCACTAAGGGTATTAGAAATGCAATCGACACTACAAATATCTCACTCAAAACCTTGAATTTTTTGAATGGTCATGTTGATGTATGTATGAAGATTGTACATTCTTGCAGTGGTGTACTATGCTGCAGAGATACGGAAACGAAGGCTTATAACATTTACAAACAATCCGACCACAAAGAGTTATAAAGGTGTTCGTGAATCTACATTTACGAAAGACAATTGTCCTAGGGTGCGTGCGAATCCGCGGATTAATTTTAAAGTTCAACCGCAACCAAACCGTTAAAAGTGCGGATTTGAGAATTTCATCCATATCCGACCCATAGATCTTGTGGATTGGGTTTCATCTGCAATTTTACGGATGGATACGGGTGAAATATGTGATTCCAGATTTTTTTCTCATCCTAATCTCAAAGGACGAATTCACAACATTGTTAATGAGTTTTCCATTTTATTGGGGACTATCCCAAATTCTATATAAGACAAACTGAAAATGGTTTTGTCTTATATGAAACTTGGTACGCTTCCTGGCAAAATGGTACCCATCAACACCCATGCGAATTCAAGCTAAAACTTTTGATGGTCTCTTATACCTAATGATTCTAATAGACTTTACTTTACAAACATAATTGATTTTTTCAGTGCATTTACAAGACATTTCAATTTGGTCTCTAAATATGCAAAAATTGGTGTGTCAGATATCAACTTTCTTTTTACCCCATCAACACCCTATACGAATTCAAGCTAAAACTTTTGATGGTCTCTCATTCCTAATGGTTCTAATAAACTTTACTTTACAAAAGAAGGCTATTATTGGGGCGTCACATTCTAATAGAGGGACGTCACCTAATAAGACAAAAACGGGTCATCCATAAGTAATATCAAAAACTCCTTAACTAAAATAATTTTATAATGACTAAATGACCCTAGTCTAATTAGTGTTAATTATTTAGTTAGATTAGCTAATTTTGTATTAGATAGACATAGAGAATTAGAGTTAGTGTTTTGGTTTTTGTAGGGAAGAAAAGTAAAAGAGAAAAGGAGAAGATTTTTTTTTCTTTGAAAACCTTAAATTTTGATTCACCCTACAAAATTGAATGAATCCAACGAGAAATTTGAGGTGGCTAAATCCTTATATAATAGAAAACCAAATATTGCATATATGATGATGAAGATCGTGATGCATCCAATCAAAGATTGAATCTTTTTAGCTTTTTATACAAGTTTAGGGTTAAGTTTTTCCGTTGTAGCCAACCGTAAGACCACTTTACAGTTAGGTGGTGATGAACTTTTAACCGTAACTGAGTAAATCGAGAAAACCCAAATCATAAACTAGTTACAGTTGGATTTTTGGAATCTCGGTGCCAACCGTTATTCATTATGTGAATGTAAAGTAGATTTCAGAATATTTACGGTTAGGTTTGTGAAAACCCAGCCCAACCGTAACAATTAACAATATTTCTGGATGCCCTTTTATGTGTATTCAACAACTCAGCATTTCCGCTTCTTTGAACCGTTTTTTACTTTTATGAACCAAAGAAGCTAGATACAAAAAAGAGCCTTGTAAAATACTGAAGGATACTCTGAAGTCGTCACCGGCAGAAAACAAAACTATGAAGAAAATATTTGTCTAGCAGTCTTCATCATTTCCCCGCACTCGTGCTGTAACTAATAACAAATCTTACTTCTCCAACAACTTTAGGTAAAAGCTGCAACCACTTCTTTTCAAATTTCCCAACAAAGTTTTAGTCTTTGTATGAACATCTCTTTCTCCTCGTTATATGCCATTGTAATTCCGAAAACCAACTTCGTGTAAGCATATATCCTATGAACATTTTTATATCCAGTGCCATATTTTGTTTCCATTTGATTCTTTATTGTACTAAAATCCATGGGTTTGTCAATCACCTAATAATCATGATCACTAACAGTTAATTCACATAGCCAAAAACAAGAGCGCTGCTCCACTAATTAGTACACCATGTGCATACTAAAAACAAAACATTCTACAAAGCAACGTGAACATATAACCTTGGTGGTGTGCTGAGAATTGATACAAGTAGTTCTTCCATCTCTTGCTCCAACAAGAAAAAAGAGGGAATGGGGGCTCTGGATTCGTACTCAGATGTGTACTTCGACCCCCCTGCATCTGATCCAAGTAAAATATTATGTTGTAATCGCTATCTAGGAAAGCACAGTAAAGAAGACCAAGGGTTAAAAATGCTTGAATCGACGCTTTGAGTCAACAACGATGAGTTAGAGAGCTGATAGCAACAAAAATAAAATGAATTGACTGGAAAACTTACGGTTGGGTTTGGTCTTAGTCGAACCCAACCGTAAACATATTACGGTTGGTTTGTTTAGGATCAAATCCAGCCGTACATAACATATACTTTAAAAATTTGAAAATATTTTACGTTTAGGTAAATGGGTTAAATTGATTTACGGTTGGACCGGTTGGTAGTTGTTAGTTACCCAACCGTAGGTAAATGGGTTAAATTGACTTACGGTTGGTAGTTGTTAGTTACCTAATCGTAACAGTTTCAGAAAACAGGCTTACGGCTGGGAAACAAAGAATACCTAATCGTAAGTAAAACTGCAATACTAATTTGTTTCCCTGATTTCAACCAATTTAACCATCTCAACACACAAAAAAAATAAAAAAAAAATAGGTTTTTCGAATCTAAAATAATTCGAGGAGGAAGAGAACATGTGCTTAATAACCGTAGGTTTGTAGAAGATGATGAATGATTTCAATTGAAAAAAAAGATGGATTCATGGTTGATGATTGAGAGAAAGTTTAGAAGGAGATGACTAGATTTTTGAATTATAATATGTTTGATTTTAGATTTTAGGTTTTTATTTTAGATGGAGGGTAACTTAGACATTTTGTTATTGCATTAAGACACCCCCTAACCAATTTTTCAGTCATTAGAAATCCAAGTGAAGCCCCTCTATTGAAATGTGACGCCCCAATAATAGGCTTCTTACAAAATTGATTGATTTTTTCAGTGCATTTACAAGACATTTCAATTTGGTCTTTAAATATACAAAAATTGGTGTGTCATATATCAACTTTCTTTTTACCCCATCAGCACCTGTGAAAATTCAAGCTACTGATGGTCTCTCATTTCTAATGGTTCTAATAGACTTTACTTTGCGAAATTGATTGATTTTTTCAATGCATTTACAAGACATTTCAATTTGGTCTTTAAATAAAACTTTTGATGGTCTCTCATTCCTAATGGTTCTAACAGACTTTACTTTGCGAAATTGATTGATTTTTTTAGTATTTACAAGACATTTCAATTTGGTCTTTTAATATGCAAAAATTGGTGTGTCAGATATCAACTTTCTTTTTATCCCATCAACACCTATGCAAATTGAAGCTAAAACTTTTGATGATCTCTCATTCCTAATAGTTCTGATAGACTTTACTTTGAAAAATTGATTGATTTTTTTCGGTGCATTTACAAGACATTTCAATTTAGCCTTTAATTATGCAAAAATTGGTAAGTCGGATATCAACTTTCTTTTTGCCCCATCAATACCTATGCGAATTCAAGCTAAAACTTTTGATGGTCTCTCCTTCGTAATGCTTCTAAATAGACTTTACTTTGTATAATTGATTGAGTTTTTTGGTGCATTTACAAGACATTTCAATTTGGCCTTTAAATATGCAAAAATTGGTGTGTCTGATACCAATTTTTTATTTGCCACATAAAGGCATTTCAAAAATCGACAAAAAGAAAAAGAAAAAAGACATGTTCGGCAAAATCGAATTAATTTTCAAAGATATGATTCTGAATATGTTCGCAGTCATGCAACGTGATTGTATTAACACAAAAAATGGTTGTATTGACTACAATTAGAAGATAAAGAAGTAAAAGAACTCCTGATTAGAGGTTTTCGATTTCAATTATTTGATGGTATGGTAAATTTTATTTATGGTAGTCTGATCAGGGGCGTCGTAATACTTTAAAAAGACTAATTTAATTTTTCTCGCTTAACACAAATCCTAAACATAAAATATACAAATATCTTCTTATTTCAAGTAAGGCTCTCTTAATATCTCATTAAGCCTTTCTTCTTGCAACATTTCTTAGAAAAAATGGCATGACCATCACCCCAAGTTCCTGCAAAAATAGATATAATATGGGGAGGATGCTTTAATTTGTATACTAGGATCTAACTCATGTCGCAACGATACGAATGTTATATAAATTTCTATATAATTATGTTAGATTATTTATTGTAAATGGTGGATTTCTAATCAAATTCTCTTGAACTTCGAGACTGAAACCCGAAAAACGAGACATTTTGACCCTTGAATCGATAGTATTTAACCAAAGCCAACTCTAAGTCATATATGTTATTTTGAAAAAAGTAACTTAGCCTAGCTATGGATTTTCATATTAAGCCACATAAATATCACACTATATAGCTGAAAGGTGTTAGGGTGAAATTCACTTATAGGCCCTTAACGATTCCATATCTAGATAAAGTGTTGTGATTATAACGTCTAAACATGGTTCCATGAGACAGTAAAACGTAAGTGAATGCAATTCAACATTCTAACATTTTACCATCATGCAACAATGGAATCTGAAATTTTAGACAACAAAGGAAGTTCATAGATCAATTATTAATAATTGATCAATATTACATTCATATTACTAATTAGCAAATGTAATTCAAAATTGTAAAATCAAATTAAAAAAAGGTTATTGATCAATAACTGATCGAATTGCTCTTACACTATTCACACATGATCCTGGGCCATCAATCCCATATAACAACTCTTTGAAACATTTTTTTAATGTATATAATTGCTCACGCATGAAAAATGTTGGTTTTGGGAAACTGAAAACTCACAACTATATGTTCAAATAAAAAATATGGAGAGGTTTGCGTGGAAGTAACTTCCTTACTCTGGCTATTAGTTTTTATATTGCAGTCAGATCTTTGTGATACTATCACTCAATATAAAATAGCGGAGAACATAGCCCCTTCATCTTGATACTTTGTAAATAAAATTGAGAAAGAAAATCAAAAAATTGTACAACGGATTTTACGTTAAATCAAAATATCAGTACTTTCATATCTTTTTTCTTTCTTAGTTATGTTGTTATTGAATTACCCAATCCACATGGAGATCCTAATTCTTTTCTCGTATAAAAAAAATTCCTTTATTTCTAAAAGTGGATTCCTAAACTAACTTACTCATTGTGAATTTAAGATATTCCTTCTCCCATTCAGGTGCACAATAACATAGATAACATTACTGATTATGAAGTCATTCTACAACATGAAATCTTATTCAAAAGAAAGAAGTTTCCTCTTGTTTTTGCTTACTCATGGCTCATGGATTAGAGTTACGTCCTTCTTCAAACTCATATGTGCAACAAAAAGTATGACTGTAACAATATAATACGAGTAACAAACCGTTAAAATTATCTACTTCAATTCAATGTAACTGAAATATATATTAGAGGTATTGGGTTTCTTACCAATAATACAAAAACCTCAAATGACCTAAATTTTTGTTCGAAAAGACTGTATTGGATCCGTGTTGAAGGTCAAGAAAACTTTTAGTGGCGTTGATGGTAAATGGCTATGTGTCATACATCCTTATTGCTTTACTGTTCATTCTCGTTTTTTGTGTTTTCCTAGGTGGACATGATTTAAAAGTCATTTCAAATTTTTTGAAGGCCTATGCGATACATATTGGTTTCCTAAATAAAGTGTGACAATAAAATGATGATTTGATCTCGAAAAGCTTGTTAAAACTCTTAGGAAGTCCAAGAAAATGGTTACCATTTGGAGCCACACTAAATCCATCAGAGCCTTCGTAACCCCTTGCAGAACCAATAAAATTGCTACAATTGGAAGAGTTGATTTAGCTTTCCTTCTCGAAGATAATGCTGGAGCACTAAATACTGAAAAATAGTATATGGATATGTAAATAGAGGCTTCAATATCAAAAATAAAAAAGGTGCAGTGTTTAAAGCGCTTAAGAAAGCAAATTGAAAAGTGAAAAAAGAACGCACTGAAATTTATCTACAATTCGATATTGTTCCCAACCAAGCAATAACAACAACTACGAAAGGAACAACATAGTGGAACACCGACCTACTTGCATGGTATTTCAAGCGTGGAACTACAAAACCAAAGAGGAAAAAACATGTGGTGGGTATGCCTGCTTCTCATTCTCCTAGTGATAAGACTTTACAAATTTTGTCCATAGGTAAAAGGATTAAACTCGATAATCTAGTGCAAGAATGCAAAATAGTATGAAATTAAGATTAAAAACTAAAAATGCTACATGGGAGAAATTTATTTCTTTTTAATTATGTGTCGAACTCATCACCAGTTTGTAAATCTATATGATTAACTGACTTGTGATCACTGGAGTTTTTATTAATGGTGTAATAATGTATTAGTACTTGCAGGTGGTGAAATTTAGATAAGGGGCAAAAGTGTCATTTCAAGACCATAAGACAAAACTCAACTCTCACGGGAGAGATTAAGCCCTTGGGCCTCAAGGGACCCATAGCCATGATTTCTAGCATACGTCCACGCGAGATAATGCTGGTCGTGATGCCATGATTCCTAGTACACATCCTCGACGAGATACTGCTGGTCAAGCAGGTTTTATAGAGCGTAAAACGTCCCCGACAGACTTATGAACCAGAACAGCCACAATTCCAACATGTCTTCGCGAGACGCAACTGGTTGTGATGCCATGCCTCTTAGTACACATCCTCGACGAGATACTACTGGTCATGTAGGCTCTATAGATGCGTAAAAATGTCCCCAGAGGACTTATGGCCCAGAGCGGAGACATACATGTATCATGTAAGAACGACTCACCCTATTTGAGATCAAGGATGCTTCCTAGTACATCATCGCGAGATACATTGGTCATGGCTACTCTAGGCTCTGACTCGACTTATTAAGGCTTCCCAATGGTTCCAGGACATCCCCCCGAGATACACTAGTTATTCTGCCTCTGGGCCCTCTTGGCGATATCCTAGAACATCCTTTCGAGATACATTGGTCATGTCGGCCCCACAATACAGACATGATTGACTCCTAGCACATCTCTGCAAGATACGCTGTCAAATACAAGTGAGACAAAGTCTCGCAGAGATATTATTAGGCGTCCAAGATTTTCTTTCTCTCCCGAACATATTCCAGCTGACTTCGGAGAGACTCAATCGCGTCATCCAAATCTCAGACGACCTTATCCGCATCAGCCAAGTCTCAGACAACCCCAGTCGCGTCCTCTAAGCCCCATATGGCCTTATTCGAGCTGAGCCAACTCTTTTGAAAAGTCTTGTACACACATAATACTCAGGAACAAGCCTCACATAGGGCTCAAGCTTATTTCTCAGTGTCTCAAACACACTCACGGCTAGTAAATTGGGCATGAACTGTACATGTCTATCCAAAAATGTAGATAAGATCCCTTGAGCTCCGCATGCGCAACAAATGGACCCACAAGCAATAATACAGTCTCTGTGACATATATGACTGGTCATGGGAGCTCAATCTCAGCTTCTCCCACACTCTAAACACGATTTCTGAGGCATTCCATGTATTTTCACGTGACTCATCCTAGTCATTATCACAAATCAAAGAGTATCTCTCTATATTGGCCAACTCGGCTAAAAAGAATATTTCTCTCCCTCAACACATCATAACAAAGGCTGACTCAGATTCACACAAATGGGGATATCAATTAGGGTTTTGGTCTGGAGGTCTACGACACGTGTGAGAAATACCCGGCCTATTTCTCACCGTGGAAGAAAGTAAATGCGGTGGAATAATGAGATAAAATTCAACCTAGTTTATCTCTATTTATTCCTGAAGAGACGGGAGAAGTGCTCCGCACGACAAGCAATTCCTATCTTCACCAACCTGAGATTATAGAATTCAGTTATAAATAGGTCCTCTAATTCTCCAAGCTAACACACAACCTTCTCATAACTTCCTAAAGCAATGACTTGTTCTCTGATATCTCTCTTCATCTGCTTCCCTACCTAAGACCATCCCTAATCTCTCCTTTGACTGAAGCATCCTTTAAACGTCCACTGTGTGTGGTTTAGGCAAAGAATATTCGTGCTCAGCCTCCCGTAACTCACTTTCAGAAACCCTAGAATCCCACTTTTGACCTCTCACCGATTTTAGTAACTACAATATTGACTAAATGGTTCGATGTACATTTTACTCAGTTGTATTGCATACCTGAGTGATATGTATACCTTTGCAACGACGTCATGAAATTTCTCTAAGATGTTGATAGTATCAAGTGACCCTCTTTTGGCGTTGTTGTTATATTACAAATAATTAATCATCGTCGTTAACAAATATGTTAACAAACAATTAGTCTTAATATGTGTTTTATTTTATGCGTGATTTATATGCATAAAGTGATCTATGATTGCAAACATGCTTATTTTCAGGTAGGTTGCAAATCAAGGCGTGCAAAATATATATTGTAAATACAAACCAATTTCCAAATTATGACGTATAATCTGAATAATATTTAAAGTCTTATTATAACCGTCTTTATCAAGAAGAAACCAAAATGATATTTTCACTAAAGTTTTAACAAATAGAATGAAAAAATTGGTACTTGAGAAAATTTCATATTTCAAGACAAAAAAGTTCTGAATAGATTGAAAACCAGGATCCAGGATCCGGCACCCTGTGATATCCAAATGTTCATATTGTGGCTAATTATATAAGAAAATACCAACACCCCTAAATTTCAACCATGAGATTATCAATTTGACTACCTTTGGAATGTATACTTTCAGTTAAATATACAATAAATAAAAAAAATTAAAAATGATGGAGCCCTTAAAAATATACCAAGCAATACTAAAATAAGGGGTTTTCTCAAAAAATTGTTACTTCGGAGTAGTTTGATTGATCAGAGATGTATGTTTTGATGGAAAAAGATTGAGAATACAATGGAAAGAAGATTGAGCACAAGTGTGTTCCTGTATTTAAGTTTTTTTTATCTCCCTGCAATCTATCTCTCCTTCATAATTTTATTTCTGATTTTCGATTGCTCGAAAGTGGGGAATTAGAGTTTTTAAATCCACTTCTCATACTGGATGTGAGCAATATAATTACTTTGCTTTATGGGAAGGTAGGTTTGTTGATTTAAGTCGATCAAATTTCTTCATTTTGATTTTGACTTTTGAGATGGGAAGAAGAGAATATATGATGCATTCTTTCTCAATTAAAACGTGTATTCATGGGGTCGAACATAACCGTGGATTTATCAATTGGGTGGGCAAATCAAGACCGCTCTTTGTCCCGCTTAACTTATCCGAGCTTAGTTTTATAATATTTAACAAGAAAATAGGAAGAGAAAAATATAACCCTGTGCCATAATGACACAACTCGAAAAAAAGTAGTTTTTTTTTGTGTACAGATTTTGACTCATGGTGTTCATTTGTATTTATTATATAATATGACATTCCAGTGGTTTTTAAATTGTTATGTACTTTGGATGAGTTTATTTTATCGTTAAGACGATCAACCATATCTTCTACTTTATAATGTTACCTATTTTGTGATGGCACAAAATTAACATAGTCTATTACTAATCACCAACACCCTTCATCACCAAAAAAACATACGATACCAGTTCTTATTCTACTAGTACCTTCACCCACCCATTTTGTTGCTGATTAAGTTACTCTCGTAGGATTAAGAGTTTCATGTATAACAGCCAAGAAGACTTGGTTTTGGTTTGAGTTTTTAACGTGAAACATAGAAAAATCAGGAATATGGATCATGTAGATTGTGGATGGATACCTCCCGATGAGGATAGTATGATGCTTTGTTGCGACGGTGGTGCAAGACCGAATCTAGGACAAGTAGAGGATGGTTGTGTTCTCTGTGACTCTAACAACACATATGTGGGTGCTTTGGAAGTGGGATTGATCGACTACAAATTATGATGCATAAATTTAAGATGTTATTACCGGTTTAGAATGGGCCTTGGATTGTGCTGTTTTATGGATGACGGATAGTATAATAGTTTCTTCTGACTCCAAAAGTGCAGTGTGTGCTTTTATCGGTGGGAAGTTACCATGGCGTGTGATGGGAAGATGGATAAGATTGAAGACTTTGTCTGCAAGAATTACGTTTAGACATGTATACCGAGAGATTAATTTCTCTGTTGATACTATGTCGAAACATGCCGCGAATTCAAAAAAAGGGACTATTTTAACGTTCCAAGGAAGGCCAGCTCTCTTAACTAACATTGAGAGTGCAAGTACTAGTTATTTCAAATTTAGATAATTTTGAGGGCTCGTATGCCTTCTTCTCTTTTTAGATTTTCAGGGTCTTGCCCAATTTTATAACTTTTATAATCGCTTTAGTTGTTAATATATTTTGACTTAGCTAAAAAAATAGTACCTTCGCCCACCCCTCATAGGGCACTGGGCATACTTCTAAGTTTTAATTACAAACGTCATGGTCTTCTCTCTATTCTCTGCAACTAAAACTTCTCCAAACTAAAAACTTCTGAAGATCAAACTTCAACCCAACCAATCCTTCATCTTCGACATAAAACAGATTTACATTCTCAGTTTCCATAGCTTAAAATTTCTCTCTGTTAACTAAGAATTTTTGGATTTCTTCGCGGTTTGTATGGGCTGTCGTAGGCACAACAAATTAATAAATATATTTCCCACTAATTAACTGGTAATATAGCGGTAGTAAGAGATCGTTCCCACGTAGAGCTGTGTAATTGATAGGTTATTTGATCAGCAAGATAAAGTAAATAACGAAGGGGGTTTTGTTGTGAGAAAGATAAAAAGACAATAAAGAAGAAAGGGATGATTAAGGACTCCTTCGCCGTTACCAAGCGTTAACAGGATTAGAATATTTATCTATCTTTTGTTAGAATCATTCATCACCAACCGTAGAATAACAGCTAGATCAATGTTATCCCCAAAACTCCTTCAATCAATGGATACGGAAGTTCTCGACTACCATATTGTATCCAACGAACCACCAAGTAGTAGATCACTCAAGGTGTAATCCAATCGAACGCCTTAAGCTTTGTGAATTTAGGTTGATCCCAGTAGTTAAACTCTTAGATCAAGGTTTACTTGCTGGTGTTGTATTCACACATGATTTCTTCACAGAATCCCTCTGTAAGGTCTCGCTATTTCTACTTGTGTAGAGAGTTAATCGACGATTACTTATCTCATAACTTCTACTAGCAATAGAACAATCAATAGACTAATATAGTATGCATCCAAAATCAATCTAAGAATCACTCATAAACCCTAGATATGGTAAAGACAAATGATGATGATAAAAACTCTCAATAGATTTGTATTATTAATAAAGCTTCATGCTTAGAACATTGAATTCATCCTTAATCAACAAAGGATTTAGCTACTTATATTACAAAGAATATGAATCACGGTGGTTTCCCCCTAAAGGGGTAAACCCTAGGTTTTTTATGTAGAACTTGTGATATGATATGTGAAAGGACTAATACCTATTTTTATAGGTTTACATTGTTTGGCCATCAAGTATCTAGTTCGGTTCAAGAACCCGACCCGAAAATACGAAATAAGGATCCTAACCGTGAGTTTAGGGACTTTAGGAATTCACAAGTATGCATACCCGTTTTTATACTTTTTAAGTATGCGTACCTCAAATTCCAGCAGAAATTTTCGGAATTAAAGTATGCGTACCCGTTTGCATACTTTACTGTCTTCGGTATTCGATAAAAGCTCGTTTTGGCCACACCTTCTTCGTCCAAACTCAGAATGACCTCATTCTTTTTGAATTCATTTTATCTTTAAATTCTCTTCAATATGGTGATGAGAAATCCTTAATTTGTATGAGTTAAGATCGGTCTTTGTCCCTTCTCTTGATTTTGAGCATTTTGCTCCTTTTTGTCGCACTTCTTCCACTTATCTTGGACTTGTGCACTTGGATACTTGGAATACTTATCTGTTGGGAGATATATATATTTAAAAACATAGTTTTGTAATATTATATCAAACTTATAGAATTAGTGTGGTGGTATTATTTTCGGCTCCCACACTATAGACTTGGGTTCAAGTCTCACCCCATGCATTTGACTAGGTATATTATATATATATCTATATTACTTAAAAAAGTCCGGGAGAGCGGGGCCTTGGGGGTATTGGGAGGTCTACTGATTTAAATGTTAATTTTTTGCAGATTTAACTTCTGATTTCCATAACGGTTTTTTGTCAAATTAATATTCTCAATTAAATTCATTAATTTCGGTTTTATATTCTAGCCGTTTTATTACTGTTATGGAGGATTTTAATTATGCAGTTATTATTGATTTTATTCTCATTAAACCGAATTGATTTCCTTTGAGTTATAAAAGAGAGTTTTTGGAGAAGATGAATAACTGAGTTTTTTCATCTATTTGTGTTCTGAGCAAGTGTAAGATAGAGTAAGAGTTGGTTCGATTTCTCAAGGTGAAGAGAAATCGAACAAGAGAGAATCAGCTGCTTTATCCCATAGGTGTTCGACAAGTTTTTGACTGCCAGCACAATCAAGAGGCAGAGTCGCGAAATACCTTAAAGATAACGACCTAGTCCGCGACTCAGCTGTTTGAGATTTATTTTGTGTGAATTTTCTTTATTGTTTCCAACAATTTTAAGGTATTTGATTTTGCTATGGAGGTTGAAAAGAAGCGCGTTGATGATACCAACAAGCCTTTCAAATTTGAAGGGTTGCATTTCAGAAGATGGAAGCTGAAGATGTTCTTTTATCTCAAACTGATGAAGCTGCATATGATTGTGTCGAGTGTTCATCCTGGAACCCTGGAACCTGCTGCCGATAAGACTGTTGTTGCTGCTACCGATCCACCTCCTACCGGTGGTTCCAAAGAAGTTGTTCCTCAAACTCCTGAGGAGAAACAGAAGGCCATTGACAAATGGGTCGATAATGACTTCGATTGCAGAAACTACATTCTTAATGCATTATCTGATGATTTATATGAGTATTATTCAACTTTTGAAACTGCTAAAGATGTATGGGATGCATTACAGAAAAAATATGACACCGAGGAAGATAGTTCAAAGAAATATGCTGTGAGCCGGTATGTGAGATACCAAATGGTGGATGATAGATCAGTTGTTGCACAGGCTCATGAACTTCAAAATATTTACCACGAAATTATGGTCGAAGGTATGAAAACTGATGAACAATTTCAAGTTTATCTAATGATTGACAAGTTACTACCTAGCTGGAAAGATTTTCGTAATAATTTTCCTCACAAGACTAAAGAATTTTCTCTTGAAAGTTTGATTGTTAAGCTCAGGGTTGAGGAAGAAGCTCGGAAACAAGATAAGAAGGAAGAGATTCTCATTGTTTCTAACAATAAGACTCATCCCAGTTTGAAACCTAAGAAAAAGGATATGAAACCTAACCTGAACCATAAGAAAGGAGGAGGAAGGCCTAATCAAAACAAGAACCAACACCCATCGAAAAATGGACAAAATTCCAATTCTGAGTTTCTTTGTTATGCCTGTGGTAAACCAAACCACATGGCTAGGAATTGCAGGTTTAACAAGGAAAAGAATAAAGCACAAGCTAACGTTGTGAGTGACGTTATAATTACCATGGTCTCTGATCCAGAGTTTTACATGGTTGGTGGATCCGATGGGTGGTGGATAGACAGTGGTGCTTCGCGTCATTGTTGTTTTGATAGGTCCATGTTTAAGACTTATGCTGAAACCAAGGATATGAAAGTGTTGTTGGGATACTCTCACAACACTATGGTGAAATGTTCTGGTACGATAGAGTTGAAGTTTACTTCTGGGAAGATACTCATGCTGAAAGATGTCCTTCACACTCCAGAAATGAGAAAGAACCTTGTTTCCGGCTATCTTCTCAACAAGGCTGGGTTGTTTCAGACTATTGGGTCTGATATTTACACTATAACTAAGAATAAGAGTTTTGTAGGAAAGGGTTATGCTACTGATGGAATGTTTAAGCTTAATGTTGATGCTATGAATAAAATTGAATCTTCTACTTATATGGTTTGAAATTTTAATGTTTGGCATGGTAGGCTTTGTCATGTGGATAAAAAGTTAGTAAATAACATGAGCAAGTTAGGTGTCCTCCCTGAATTTTCTGAAAATGAATTTGAAAAATGTGAATACTGCAGTCAAGCAAAAATAACCAAAACTTCACGTAAATCTGTTGTAAGAGAATCCAAACCACTAGACTTAATACATTCTGATTTGTGTGAATATGATGGTATCCTAACTAGAAATGGCAAGAGGTATATCATGACGTTCATTGATGATTTTTCTAATTATACTTATGTTTATTTGTTGAGCCATAAGAATGAAGTTATTGAAAAATTTAAGATCTTTATTCCTGAAATTGAAAATCAATTTGGTAGAAAAATTAAGAGGTTTCGTAGTGAAAGAGGTACTGAATATGATTCTGCTCCTTTTACTGAAATTTATCAAAATAATGGCATAATACATTAAAGAACTGCTCCATATAATCCTCAAATGAATGGAAAAGCTGAAAGAAAGAATCGTACATTGACTGAACTTATTGTTGCTTGTTTGCTTAGTTCTGGTGCTGCTTCCCATTGGTGGGGTGAATGTTTGTTGACTGTTTGCCATGTTTTGAATCACATTCCCAATAATAAAACCAAGATATCTCCTTATGAAATCTGGAGAGATAGAAAACCTAATGTCTCTTATTTTAGAGTTTGGGGTTGTTTAGCTTTCGCTAGAAAACCTGATCCTAAAAGACATAAGTTAGAAAGTAGAGCTTATGAATGTGTTTTTATTGGTTATGCTCAAAACAGTAAATCTTATAGGTTCTTTGATATTAATAATAAGGTTATTATTGAATCTATTGATGTTGATTTCTTTGAAGAGAGATTTCCTTTTAAATCTAGAAATAGTGGGGGTTCTTTACCTAGTACTTTACCTAGTTCTGATTCTGAACCTGGATTAGAAGAACCTAGAAGTGAAGAAACTAGGATCACTGAAGTTGAACCTAGACATAGTAAAAGAGCTAGGATTGAGACAAAAGATAAAGATCCCGATTTTGAATTTTACGCTATAGAGGAAGAACCTTCTAATTTACAAGAGGCATTTAGTTCTACAGAGTCTAGTTTCTGGCAAGAAGCTGTAGATAATGAATGTGATTCTCACATGTCTAATGGAACTTGGCGTATAGTAGATTTATCTCCTGGTTGTAAGCCTATAGGTTGTAAATGGGTTTTGAAAAGGAAACTCAAACCTGATGGAACAGTAGATAAGCACAAGGCTAGACTGGTTGCTAGAGGATTTAAGCAACGAGAAAACGTAGAATTTTTTGATACTTATTCTCCTGTTACTAGATTAACATCAATACGTGTTTTCATTGCTGTTGCTGCTGTTCATAATCTTGTTATTCACCAAATGGATGTGAAAAACTGCTTTTTTGAATGGTGAACTAGAAGAGGAAATTTACATGGAACAACCTGAAGGTTTTGTAATTCCTGGACAAGAAAAAAAAAAGTATGTAAGCTAGAAAAATCTCTTTATGGTTTGAAACAAGCTCCTAAACAATGGCATGAGAAATTTGATAATTTAATGATTTCAAATAACTTCAGAACAAATGAGGGTGACAAATGCATCTATTATAAATCTGATAATGATGTGTGTGTGATTGTTTGCTTGTATGTGGATGATTTGTTGATATTTGGTTCCAATTTATTTGTTGTCAATGAAACTAAAAGCATGCTTAGTTCGAATTTTGACATGAAAGATTTGGGTGAAGCTAGTGTAATCTTGAGAATCAAAATAACTAGAACTGATAGTGGTATTTCTTTAGATCAATCTCACAACATTGAAAAAATTCTGAGGAAGTATGAATATTTTGATTGTAAACCTGTTTGTACTCCGTTTGATCCTAATTTGAAATTGTTTAAGAATACTGTAGAAAGTGTTAGACAATCTGAATAGCTAGTATAATTGGAAGTCTGCGTTATGCAACTGATTATACTAGACCAGACATTGCATACACAGTGGGAGTTCTGTACAGGTTTACCAGTAATCCTAGTTTGGAACACTGGGATGCTATTGAGAGGGTTATGCGGTATCTGAAAAGAACCACAAACCTAGGATTACACTGTAAGATGTATCCCGCAGTCCTTGAAGGATTTAGAGATGCTAATTGAAACACTCTTTCAGATGATTCCAAGGCCACCAGTGGATATATTTTTACTATTGCTGGGGGCGCTGTATCTTGGAGATCAAAGAAACAGACAACTATAGCCCAATCTATGATGGAGGCTGAATTGATGGCACTAGCAGCAGCTAGTGAAGAGGCGGGATGGCTGAAGAGTCTGTTGTCAGACATTCCAGTGTGGGAAAAACCGATACCATCCACTTTGATCCACTGCGATAGTACTGCAGCTACCGGAGTAGTAGAGAATTGTTAGAGAATTAATAAGAATCGACAGATACGTCGAAAGCACGACACAATTAGAGAATTTCTCACAACTGGCGTTGTTAGAGTAGATCATGTGAGATCTTAAGGAAACTTAGTTGATCCTTTGACGAAAGGATTAGCAAGAGAAAAGGTATGGAATACCTCTAAAAGAATGGGACTTTTGCCCGTTAGAAGTTGAGTCATTTGTAATGGATACCCAACCTAGAAATAGGTTCAAAGGGACTAGACGAAGTTATAAATGATATGATAGTGTCATGCATTCCCATAGCATGATATCCTGAAGTGGGAAACAGGTTGAGTTTTTTAACTCTTAATGATGTCTATAGCTCTTAAGTTAGAGTGGTATACGCAGGAGTATTCTTGATAGACTCACCTATACGAATGTGAAGGTGTGTCCGCCTTCTATGAGAAATTGGGCATTTCTCTAGATCATTTATTAAAAAATGGATAAGCACGTGGCCTTAATGTGCGAACTTAAGGAATTTACTCTAGATATAGTTGTATGTATTGAATAATCTAATATTAGTTAGAGTTCAAGACGCAAGTCAGTCTAGTCACCTGGTACTTAGAAAGTTCAATACTATGCGGAGGTTCAAGTCGAAAGGCACCTTTGCAGATGCACAACTATGCATCACTTTCTAAATGTTTTTAAAACATAAGTGGGGGATTTTTGGGATATATATATATTTAAAAACATAGTTTTGTAATATTATATCAAACTTATAGAATTAGTGTGGTGGTATTATTTTCGGCTCCCACACTATAGACTTGGGTTCAAGTCTCACCCCATGCATTTGACTAGGTATATTATATATATATCTATATTACTTAAAAAAGTCTGGGAGAGCGGGGCCTTGGGGGTCTTGGGAGGTCTACTGATTTAAAAGTTAATTTTTTGCAGATTTAACTTCTGATTTCCATAACGTTTTTTTGTCAACTTAATATTCTCAATTAAATTCATTAATTTCGGTTTTATATTCTATCCGTTTTATTACTGTTATGGAGGATTTTAAGTATGCAGTTATTATTGATTTTATTCTCATTAAACCGAATTGATTTCCTTTGAGTTATAAAAGACAGTTTTTGGAGAAGATGAATAACTGAGTTTTTTCATCTATTTGTGTTCTGATCAAGTGTAAGATAGATTAAGAGTTGGTTCCATTTCTCAAGGTGCAGAGAAATCGAACAAGAGAGAATCAGATGTTTTATCCCATAGGTATTCGACAAGTTTTTGATTGCCAGCACAATCAAGAGGCAGAGTCGCGAAATACCTTAAAGATAGCGACCTAGTCCGCGACTCAGCTGTTTGAGATTTATTTTGTGTCAATTTTCTTTATTGTTTCCAACATTATCTTCTTATCTCTTTTCAGCACTTTGTAGCTCTTTTTTGGATGATTCACCTATTAGAGGTAAATAAGAGAAAACAATAATAATAATACGAATATATGCAAGAATAATAGCTAAAACAAGTATGGAATGGATACTAAAATCATATGAATTATGCACTTATCAAATTCCCCCACACTTAGATTTTTCTAGTCCTCGAGCAAATTACATAAAACTAATCCTAAATACAACAACTCCATGTCGTTGAGAAAACAGTTGCATTTAGATAATGAAACATGCTTTTAAACCCCTAGGTATCCCTAGTGGACGAGTTATAGTGTCGTGAGGGTTTACAAGAGGTATAACCACAAAACCTACTCCAATTTCTCATCTTGGAAGAACCACTAAGGATAGACACAAAGTAGTAGCTAAATAATTAGTCTGCATAAATTCTTTAGCTGTAAACATCCCACATACATTCCAATCATCACATATAAGTAATTACTTATGTGTGACATTCAATCTGATTGCAAAACTCTACTAAGATAGTCATCGTACTTGTTCAACGTTTGTCACAAAACTCGCATACTGAAATCACATGGATAGATAAGAAAATGGAAATAGAAAAGTGAAGTGTGCAAATGTTAACTAAAGTGAAAGATGTTACCCACAATACTTATATGAATGTCATCAAAGGATTCTTATTTATAGTGTAATAGTTGAGAGAAGCACCCTTTTAACCTGACCACATGATTAGATACTCTAAGAGCATGTTTCTTTTCAGCAAGTATGTGATAGTTCCCTTGGATCCTGAGTTCCACGCTTGTTTAGGCGACGGAGACAGGGACAACGTTTCACACATACTGATATCCAAGTATCAAAAACCTCATCAATAGTCTTTTTGACTTGCTATATAATGATGATATGGTTTTTATTTTCATCGACTACATGATTAGATACTCTAAGAGCATGTTCTTTTTCAGCAAATACGTGATAGTTGCTTTGGATCCTGCGTTCCATGCTTGTTTAGGCAACGGAGACAGGGACAACGTTTCCGTATTGCTATCCAAGTGTCGATAAATGAATATGAGACTTATATATATATATACTTTTATTTTATTTTCTTTCGGCTCACTCTTTTATGAGTGTAAGACAATTGTCTATTGGGCTTTTATATACTCAACCAATGATTACCTTGCTACAACATCCACGGCAGTATCAGGATCCCACCAAATCACATTAGAGAAACATATAACTGCAAAAATAAAAAGAAAGTGATTCAGTAATGATTAATTGCGAGGATGACTCTTTCAAATGACTGTCATAGCTGAGTTTCACATTCAATTATGAACGTATATATTTAAGGATTGTAGAACGATAAAGTGGAACTCAATCTATAGCTGTAAGAACTGTTTCAACCTGAAAAGGTTTAGAGTGTCATCCTAAAGAGCTCATAATCAACTCCAAAAGATGAAGTCTCAAGAATGCAATAAAAGAGTATTATATATATGTTTTTTTTATGCAAGCCAAACATGCTTAACAACTCCCCCACACTTAAACTCAACATTATCCTCAATGTTCAAAACCGAAAATTCTGATTTCTAACATAACAGCCCTGAAAAACTCAAAAATTGTACCAATGGGTAGGGAACTAGAAAAAAATACTAAATAAAAGTTGTTCGCCTACGTATTTTATATCTCTTGAAAAAAGGGCACAGTGTTTCGATAAAAGGTATGACATTTATGGCCTCCGGACTGACTGTCATGCAATCTGAAAAAGTTCTAGAAAAATACCTAAACTCAACTATCCAAGCCTATCGCTTTAACTTATGAGACTCCTAATTCAGATTTTCTTTTTGTAAAAGAAAGGTGAGTCTGTCCTCTTTAAAATTTGGGGTCAACTACTCAAATCGGACTTCGTATGAAGCCTCGAGAGCTGTTTTCATGACAAGTGCGCAGTCAGAATTTTCTGACGAGAATTCGTCAAAACTTTCATTATAGATATAGGACTTTGTAAAATATAAAGGAACGCGTTCATGTAACAAAACATTTTGAAAAAATATATTGACAAACGCTACAAGACGTTGGATCTTTTATATCTAGTGGGACACATTATTGCTCATGTGGCAGTCTAATAAATTCCAATTCGTGTTTGGCTGAGACAAATTTTTTTAGAGAAAGTATTTCAAGTAGGATTTTTTAAGATCTTCTTTGGCTGAGGCTTCCAAAAATCTCGACAGACAAGAGGAATCTGAAGTTTTTATGTGATGAATCAATTAATCTTTATCGACTGAGCTCCATAATCCATATATTCATCATCATCACCATTCTTCTTCTTCGTATATTCGTGATGGTATACACCACAAACTCATTCGCGCACCCCACTCGATCAGGGCATGATGATGATGATTCACCATTTCATAATTTTTAGTTAGAAAATTATCCATCTTACAATTAATATCACCTGTATCAGGACTTGAACTATGAGGCAAAAAGTAATGTTCTTGATTTTAATATGAGAAAGAAGAATCATTAATACTTATACGACTCTGTAGATGGTGGATTTTCAACAAAGTTTAAAATTTTAAAACCATAATTGTAATGCTCCTGATCCAGCAACCAGATGAGTATTGAGGCTCATGTCTCTCATCGAAGCATGAAAGCTCATGCCGCATGAATCTCTGACTAAGAATACTATCTCTCAGAGTATATACAGATGTGCAGTCTCTCAGCTGAGGCAACGACGTATCTCATGAATATTGAGCAATTTCAGTAATTACTTCTATATAGAATCGAAAGATTAGACGGCTCCTAGACAGCTTACCTGCTAGTATGGAGCAACAACGTCTTTAGGATGCAACAATGTTTTCCCTGACTATGTAAAGAAAATATGATGCTTCAACAAGCTCATATCGCTCAACTCTCAGATAATTAATGCTCCTAGACAGCATGCCTGCTAGTATGGAGCCATCAATTAATTATTTCTAATTTTCAAATTCATTAACTGAATATTTGGAAACATTCTATGTTTTTCATAATATTTCATTACTTCAATTTATGGCTTTTCCCAGCAGAATTCCATGGGTTAGTAATAAATATTCAACATACGGGCATCTGAGCAGCTATCGAGTAAGCCCCGACTAAAATGCTGCAAGTGTACTCAACAATAATGCACAAACGAGCACCTGAATGCGCGAACGAGAATTCCAAAACACGAAGGAACGATGAACCTATACAAAATAGGAAGAAAAAAATAAATAATAAAATATTAGCAAAGGCCTTAGGGGACTGGGCCCACCGGTCGTCCAGTCACGTCGTGGCGAGTCCCACGCCCAATTCTATATTTTATCATATTTTATTATTTTTCCCTGATCTCATGAAAATCCCTTCATTTGAACAAATCTCCTTCGTCTGAAGGAAACTCCTCAGTCTCATGGTGTTTCCTCGTATCAAAGAAATAATAAAAATTAGGAAAGGTGTCATGGGACCAGGCTTACTAGCCGGCCGACCATGCACTAGCCGTGGCCGGTCCCACACCTCATGATTCCTTATTGTTTTGTTATTATTTCCCTCATCCCAGGAAAATTCCCTGATTTCATGATATTTCCCTCAACTCATGAAAATAACATAAAATTAGGGAAAACTCACGGGACCGGGCTCATTGACCGGCCGGCCATGCCCTAGCCGTGGACGGTCCCACACGCCCTTGTCTTATTATTTTAATATTATCTCATCTCATGGGACTCCTTCACTTCAAGGAAAATCCTTAGTTGCAACAAACTCCTTGATTTCATGATATTTCCCTAAAATCATGAAAATAATAATTAGGGAAAGTGCCATGGGACCGTGCTCATTTGCCGGCCGTCCATGCCTTGGCCATAGACGGTCCCACACTTCATGAATCCCTATTTTATTATTATTATTTCCATAATCTCATGGAAATTCCTTAACCTCATGAAATTCCTCAGTTTTATGGTATTTCATTCACATCAGGGAAAATACATAAAATTGGGAAAGGTGTTGCGGGATCGATCTTGCTTGTTTTCCGGCTATGCCCTATCCGTGGTCGGTCCCACACCTTGGAATCCCCTATTTTATTGATTATTTTCATCATCTCACGAAGATTCCTCAGTTTCAGCAAAACCCTGAATCCTTCATATTTTCTCAAAATGTTGCTCAAACGCGCATCAGAAAATATCGAAACTCTCAGGTTTGAGACACGGACATTATGGTGACACGGGCATGTCTCCTTGACCGACCAAGTCCGAATCTAGGGCTTGCAAATATCCGGTCCACATGTTTTAACAATTTTGACCTAATTTGCTCAATTGCTCATATTGGGTCCAAACTCTTCTCAAACAGCTTGCAGTTTGCTCAAACGACCATCAGTTGGTCCCACGACCATCAAGGTCTGGTCTCATGCCCTATTGGCCGGTCCCTCATCTCTTCATAATTAGGTTTCATCACCTAAAGCTGAGACGAGCATTATTTTAATAAATGATTAAACCAGCATTTAATCATCCTTTCACCAACTGGTCTTCAAGAGACTTTGGTATTTTGCTCATTTAAGCATCTCGGCGTTACATGGTTGACTCGTCATCCCATGTAGACGGTCCCTCCTTCACTCTGTGATTGATTTTCAATAAATCATCAATTAATCAAAAATTAGGGTTTCGAGTCTAAAGCTCTGCAAAAACATAATTCTGAGCAGATTCAAACACTAATAATTTTACGTTGATCCCGTGATCAACACTTTTATTATTTATGCTCGGCCTAGTTCTCAATATCTTAAATTAATATTTTATTTGGTCCTGCCACCAACAATTCATCAAATGAGCAACATTTGCTCAGATTAAGGAATATTGGTTCAACTATCGATATTCAATAATTTTACGTTGATCCCGTGATCAACACTTTTATTATTTATGCTCGGCCTAGTTCTCAGTATCTTAAATTAATATTTTATTTGGTCCTGCCACCAACAATTCATCAAATGAGCAACATTTGCTCAGATTAAGGAATATTGGTTCAACTATCGATATTCAACAATTTGCTCGTCTTAAATTATTATTCGACAATGATACCTTCGTCTCAACAGACATGATCAATTCATGAGTCTCAGAACATTTTCAAATCACGTTCGACTCAGCAATACAAGGACTCAGCGTTCTATGAAGTCAGCAATTGACTCCACAATCACGAGACATCAATCGTGTCACATGGGGGATATTAACTAGGGTTTTGGTTTGGCGGTCTACGACACGTGTGTTCATACACACGACGAGAATGTGAGCAAGTCGTGCAATTAGTTGGAGGAGTTAGCAAAGTAGTGGGTGGAAAATTAACCAATTCTCTGCATGATGAGCAACTGGTTTTGACACGATTTCCCACTTCCCCACTCTTTGACTCCAGCAACTGTCACACTTCATGGGATCAAGGTGTTTACAATTCTGGCAATATGAAAAAGTCTCTGAATCATGATTGAAATACATGATAATCTCTTGTCAAGCAGAAAAACAAGACATTAAGAACTCAACATTCAATCAATCAGAACTTATTTTATTTTCTTCACGCAGGATACACAACACACCTACAATCTTTGATCACCATTGATCTCACACATTTCTCAGCTTCCCTCCTACAGATCGACCCATCCTCTCTTGTGGCTGAATTGACTCTGGAACGACCATTGTCTTGGTTTAGGCCGGAGTCCTACAAATTGATCTCTTTGAACTTAAAGGAATCCCTTCTTGCAGTGCATCTGTGTGAGGTTGAGCATTTTCTTGGTTCAAGGAGTCCCCTCCACATGGTCATCTCCTCAATCCCGTGAAAACCAGCAAATCGTTTTTCCCCATCTACAGATTGGCGACCATAGTGGGAGATCATTCTCTCGGTTGCAATCTCAGATCTCATAAAATGGTTAGTCTTAGGTATACTTCAGAAACTCCAGATCCTAACCAGAGTATTTCAAATGGTGACGCTCCTCATGCTCGCTCGAACGACTCTGGTAATGTTCATCATTCTTACTTCACTACTCCTTTTCCCTCTATTGATGCATCAGACGGAGAAATCCAATCATTGGCTGAATTGGCACGGAGGCAAGGAACTTTGGCCGAGAGCATAAATCGATTGAAAGAAGCGATCGACGAAATGTTCAACTGTATGGTGGAGTTAACAAGACTCTTGGGAGCAGAAGTGGTGGAACATCTAACTACTACCATTGATGCTCCTCAAACCAATAGTTTCACTACTTACGAGACGTCGGTGGATCAGGAGGTCACACATTTGATTGAAAATCTATGTGAACTCCTGCACTTCTCAAGGGTTCAGCGTACGGACACATTCGCTACACTCAATCAAATATCATCAGACGTGCAACTAATTCCATCATTCCTAGCAGTTGAAGAAACATCCATGATGTCTGAGCACTCGATCAACAATATCACCTTTGGAGAAGAAGACCGCATGGCAGATGAAGGACATAACAGAGCCTTGTACGTGACAGGTTTTATCAGAGACTCTGAATTCAAGAGAGCTCTCGTTGATACAGGCGCTTCTACAAATATTATTACTATGAAGACTCTCAAAGCATCCAAGTTCCAACGGAGTAAAACTGTTCGCCATCCCATCTTGATGATGGGCTCTGAAGGAAGCCAGATCCATACATAGACCTGAAGGTAGGGTGATCGAATTTTAGATAGTGGTAAATAGGTTGTCGTTCACTCGGACTTTGTTGAGATTGATTCTAGGCTTAAACATGAAAACACTAAAAATAAGAAAATATATATACAAAATATGGTCACAAGATGAAGAGATTACTGGAACTCAGAATTCCACCAAACTTCAATTTCATGCAGTTAAATACCAATTCTAACAATAATAGCTCATAATATAAAGTTTAATTGACTCTAACTCATTTCCTATAGTAGATTTCGAAAGTAATGGATGTAAATCCAAAGCATGGGATATCAAAACAATTAAGAAAGCATAACCCATCAATTGAAATGACAACCATTCAATGATAATCATAATTCAATTAAATAACTGTGAAATTAGTCATAAAAAGAATTAATATAGGTACCACATTCCTGAAATTTGGTTTCCTCCATCATCCCAGTGTTGGGGTCTAGCTTCTCATGATGAAAACACACTCAAAATATGATTTTATTGCTCAAAGGTCCTTACAAATGATGAAAAGGAGAGAGATCAAATAAACCAAGAATTTGCAGCACATAAAAAGCGTTACAAACCCACTGTTAAAGTGTACGATAAATATGAAATGTCACTGTCACTGTAGCAATACGACTCTCCATTTATGTGTTGTTGACACTGTAGAAGAACGACAGTTCTATACGGTCTTATGTTCTTCGTGTTCTTGAGGTGAAGTAGCAACAGAAACGACCCTGCAGTTCACCAATCACCTCTAGTCTCACCCCTAACTCTCCATCCCCCTCTGAGTCCCCAGAACACTATATATACCTTCACAACATCGAGAATCCTCCCGAGTCAATGCGAATAATCCCGTAATGAATATGCTTATCTTCCACGGTCTGTTATGAATCTTCCTTGATCCATCACCCGTCTGCATGGTTTTGAAATTCTCCGACAGACTCAGTAAATAATCAACACGATTTCAACTCCTTCCAGTCACACACAGAGTCTCCAAAAATAACTCTGAAAATCTCGAGAATAACTAATGTATGTGCATATGCCATGTTCTTCTTCCAACTCCACGTAACTTTCCTTTTCTTCTCACCCTCGTTTTCTGAGCTGGATTTCCTTGTTTATCTTAAATTTACAGGTCGAATCATGTTGAGTGAAGAAAATATTCTCTTGAATCATCTAAATATCCCGTGATAGTCTCCCCTTGAATGCAGTTCCCTGTATTATCCAAACTACGTGGACTTTGCTATTTTTTCGAAACAAAACTCCATACAATCCCTGTTTAGGTGAAACAGGGTCAACTCAATTAAAATCTCCGAGAAAAACGCAAATAACACGTCCAATTCTCTCCAGGAAGTACGTAGGAAAGCAAGAAAAATTCTCGCCAAAACGCTTCCTTTGAATTGTGAAGAAGAAGAGGCGCCCCCTATCTAGAGTAGGGGTGCCTTTAGAAGATATCTTAGGGGGTCCCTGGAGTGTGAATAGAAGGTGGGTGCCCCTTAGCAAATGAGGTGCCCCTTATCTAAACTGAGGAGTCCGAATAACACATGTCTTTCGGGTGCCAAAATCAACTTTTCGAGCCGAATTTTCCAACAAAGTTTATTTCTCCAAAAACACCTGCACAAACAAAAAACATCAAAATAATTACAAAATTCGAGCATTAATGATACATACATTAAGGACAATTCAGACACAAAAATGTGTCTATCATAGGGCCTATTCAATCAAAGGCCAAATTTCACGTGATCGAACAAAAGCCTGATTACCACATGATACTTGGAAGACCGTGGATCCATGACAATAAAGTGGTTCCTTCAACATACCATCAATGCATGAAGGCTCTACTCAATAACAAGATTGTTCGTATTGCAGCTTCATCATTTCCTTACTCCGGTCTATGACGCTGAATTCCTTGAGTCTCAAAAGGACATCCCTGAACCTCCAAGGAAGATCTACAGTACCCAACTCCCAAGCTAGGAATCCATTGAAAAAGCTGCTGACAAACCATCGTCTTCAGGTGCTAAACCGGTCAAGTCATTTGCTACACCAGTCAAGCGCCGTAAATATCAGGCTACAACGCCGGGATCCAGCTTCATAGTCAGTCACGATGCAGAGGGTAGGTTCACATACCGCCGGAGCAAAGATTAGCAATTAACAGGGGAGAACGATGAAAAGTCTCCATGCCCTCAAGAATCATGTCAGAGTGAACAATCACCTGATGAAGAGATTCAATATGCTCCACGACAATTGCAAGATGGCACTTATTCCACTACTGATGACCTCGAAATGATCAACATCGGGACGGAGGATGATCCAAGGCCAATATTGATTAGTTATGTACTATCACCAGAAGAACGGGCGGGATTGATAAGTATGTTGAAAGAATATCAGGATATCTTTGCTTGGACATATGAAGAGATGCCTGGTCTCGACAAAAAATTGGTCACTCATCATTTGCACATCACTCTTGGATCAAAAGATGTCAAGCAGTCGCCTAGGCAGTCAGACACGAAGTTGAGAATCAAATCAAGGTCCAAATTCAGAAACTACTGGCAGCAGGGTTTATCAAACCCATTCAGCATCCAACATGGCTGGCGAATGTTGTTCATGTCAAGAAGAAAAATGGTCAAATCAGATGCTGTGTTGATTTCAGGAATCTGAATAAATGTTGTCCGAAGGATGATTTTACCCTACCCAACATTGATATGCTCGTTGATGCAACTAGTGGTCACGGTATGTTCTCATTCATGGATGGTTACAGCGGATACAACCAGATTAAGATGTACGAACATGACGCCAACAGTACCACCTTCCGTACTCCTATTGGGAACTTTCACTATACTTTGATGCCCTTTAGATTAAAGAATGCAGGCGCCACTTATCAAAGAGCCATGACTGCAATATTCCACGACATGATGCACAAGCAAGTGGAGGACTATGTCGTGGTAAAGTCGAAGACTCGAGCATCCCACCTGGAAGTTATGAAACAAGTTTTCAAAAGATGCAGAGAATATAAACTAAAGATGAACCCGCTGAAATGTGCTTTTGGTGTTTCTTCCAGAAAGTTCCTAGGATTCTTAGTCATCGCAGAAGGAATTAAAATCGATACAGACAAGACACAAGCCATTACTACCATGCCTCCTCCACGCACTGTGAAGGAACTACAGAGTTTCATGGGCAAGGTAAATTATATTCAACGTTTCATTCCTGGATTGTCTCAACTCGTTTCTTCGTTCACCCCTCTGCTAAAGAAAGGAGAAAGTTTTACATGGACAACCGTCCAACAAGAAGCATTCTAGAAAATACAACAGATATTGTTATCAACTGCTGTCATGAAGTCTCCAGTACAATGACGACCACTAATACTTTACATAGCCTCTAGTGATGTCGCAATCGGAGCACTTCTTGCTCAAGAAGACGAAGAAGGGATCGAACGTCCGATCTATTATTTCAGTCGCACAATGAGAGACGCTCAGCTCTGATACCCAAAAGATGAAAGAACATGTATAGCATTGGTGCATGCAATCCAGAAATTCAGGCATTACTTGCTATCCAACAGGGTTATGCTCGTTTCCAAAGCTGGCCCTATAAAGTTTTTGCTATCAAAGCCAGCCTTGATAGGGAGACCAACAAAGTGGCTACTTCAGATGTCAGAATTTGACATAGATTGTGTACCGCCTAAATCAATCAAGGGCCAAGCAGTTACAGACTTGCTCGCTGCTTTTCCAGGAGAAGATGCAACAATGTTACATGAAGATGTACCCGGTGAATTTCTAGAGATTTCAGTTGTCAGAGAACAGACATGGCTCTTATACTTTGATGGATCCGCCACCCCTAGTAATGACACTGGAGGAGTGGGCGTGGTGTTAGTGTCTCCATCTGGCGAAGTCATATCACACTCATTCAAGTTGGATTTCCACTGCACCAACAATTCAGCTGAATACGAAGATTTCCAGCTGGGATTGTCTTTGGCCAAGCAGGCAGGAAAAATGCACCTTGAGATAAGGGGAGATTCAAAACTGCTGGTCAATCAAATGAATGGAGCATACTCCCTCAAAGAAATCACACTCACCCCATTCAGAACTGAAGCACAACAGATATTAACTCATTTTGCTGATACAACAATCGTTCATACTGGACGAACTAACAACAGGCATGCCGACTGCCTAGAAACTCTCGCTTCCAAGATGCAATTCGAAGGAGCAGAGAAAACGACTGCCTAGCACTCATTTTGATGATGCAACAATCGTTCAAACGGTACAGAGGCACGCTGTTTCATCTACCTGGCTTGCTCAAGTTGAGGATATTCGAGCAAACGATTGGCATAAGCCTATTATTCACGAATTGAGCAGTTCTCTTTCAGAATGGAAAATCAGTCTCAAAGAATTAAAGAATTATTTCTTACTTCATGGGGCGTTATACTACCGAAATCCCGATGGGTCTTTATCACGATGCCTCAGAAATGATGAAGCGGATGAGCAACTCAAACGCATACATGAAGAAATTTGCGGACAGATGTTGGTAGTAACACTTTACAGAAAGCTTCAAAGGATGGGATACTATTTTCCTTCCATGGAGGCTCAGTCGAGAGCTCTACAAAGATCTTTCCCTAATTGTCAGACGCCTCCTCATTATTTAGAAGCTTTGACAGTCCATGACACTAGGGACTGGAGGGAACCTTACATCAAATACCTTCAGGACAATGAACTGCCGTTGGAGAAAAAAGAGACAATCAAACTCATTCAGAGATCCAAAATATTTGTTTTTCTTGATGGAATCTTATACCGCAAAATATTTGGGGGGAATTTACTGAGATGCTTAGCTGAGCATGAAATCCCAACAATTTTAAAATAAATGCACGATGGAGAACATCAAGGAAAAAAAAAATTATTTCTCCAGATTCATGAGAAATATTATTGGCCGACCATGGAAGACGACGCAGCTGCGCACGCTCAGAGGTGTTATCAATGCCAAGTCCATGGTAATCTCATCCATACACCATGTCTCTCATTGAATTATGTGAATATTCCATGGCCTTTCTATAGCTGGGGACTGGATATCATCGGGAAAATCAATCCAGCATCTTCGAAGCAGCATGAATACATCATCACTGCAACCGAATATTTTACCAAATGGGTTGAAGCTATTCCTCTTCGAAGTACCACTGGAGTCATGATTGCGGCCTTCATCAAAGAACACATAATATGCAGATTCGGCGTTCCTAAACACATTATCACTGATACTGGAACTCCTTTTGCCAACAAACACGTGACAGAATTGCTCGAGGAATACGACATCAAACAAGTTTTCTCCACACCATACTATCCCCAAGGAAACGGACAAGCAGAGACTACCAACAAAACTTTGATCCGAATTCTCAGTCGAACAATTCATGATAACCCTCTAACGTGGCATGAACAATTGCCTATGGCTTTATGGTCCTACCAGACTGCACCAAGGAGTTCGATCGAAACTTCACCATACTCTCTCGTCTATGGAGCTAACGCCATACTCCCAGCAGAAATCAAGATTCCTTCAGCAAGGATCGCCACATCTAGTGGAGTACAATGGGATGAGACAGAAGTATCCAACTCAAGAATCTCCGAACTGGACATGCTTGAGTCAAGGAGGGATAAGGTAGAAAAATACGTGGAAGCATACAAACAAAGGATCTCCAGAGCTTACAACCAAATGGCAAGACTTCGAACATTCCAAGTAGGAGATTTGGTATTAAAGACAACAAAACACATTCAACAAGATATGTCTGCTCCCAAGTTCTCTCCGAAATGGGAAGGACCATATGTAATCATCAAGGAAGTATCCAGTGGATATTACAAGATCTTATCTATTGATGGAGGAGTGGAAGGAAATATCATCAACGGTAAATGGCTCAAAGCATATTATGCATGATCCATAGAAAACAATTACCTTTTCATCATTTCAAGCAATTCTCAAAATGTAATTTATATTCCTCCAAAGAGTATGCAAAATGCTCCTTTGTTCATTAAACATTTCATAAATGAACAAAAAAACTCTTTCATGCCATGATCAATTATTCTACCTAAAGAAAAAGCCTAAACCTATTCGAAACAACAATCATAAATGGTCACTCAGAGCAAACCGTCCAGCAAGGAGTAATTTTTATAGACAGCCATGTCAAGCTTCTTTTGAAAGTTTTTGGTCTTCACTTTCAAGTCCTGGACAACTTTCTCAACTCTTGCCGACTGCCTTCTCTTCTTCCAATATAGTAGTTGTAGCAGAAATCGCATCAGCAGCAGCCGCTGCCCTGTCAATTTTGATCATCTCGAGACGACGACGAATCCAACCTACGTTAAACCGCAAGGTCTCGCAATTCGAAATCATGTCATCCCATATGTGAAGTTCATGATTCTTGACGTCTCGCAGATTCATCTTCATCATCTCTTCGATATTGGTAATAACCCGACGACTGTAGTCAGGAGAGTCGGCAGGAAGCCCCTCCACACTTCGGTAGTGGCAATGTGTCTGTACCTTCTCCAAATCTTGGTATACAAGGACACGTGACACTTGGGAATGACGAAGCCACCAACTACCTCATTATCCTGGAAAGTGTTAACCATGGGAGCCTCAACCGGGAGTCCAGCTGTCGGGTAGTGAATTCTAACTCCAGTTTCCACGGATTTTCGTCGACGCCGTCATCATCGATCGCGGACTTCCCATTGCTTCTATTTCTAGCATCAACAACAACATGCACATCAACCTGCAATGTAGAAGTTTTAAATTTCAAATAAAGATTGGATGAACCATTGAGTAAAACTCCAGTCGAGAAGTCATAGAATTACTCACAGATGTGCCGGCTTCAGTATGAGCTGAGCTGACCTGTACCGGGCAGGAGCTTTAACAGTCCGCTTGGGTCTCAAATTATGAGAAGAAGACTGATTCTTCTGATTATCCTGCAACAAATCATTTTCCTATGATCAATAACTCTGATCAAATGAAGATGAAGAAAAGTATACAACTTACCGAGACGGACACTTCTACTTCATGCTTTGATCGAGGTTTATTTCGAGAAGAAATACTACTACTAGACATGGAGATGGGAGAAATGATTGTGATCAAAATTCCTTCTGATAATACACAGAGAAGGAGACGAGACGTTGTTTAAATTAAAAAAAGAAAACCTAAACATTGAAGGTCTGGATGCTTATCCTATAGTGGATATAGTCAAGTCTGTTGCGGTTTTTATTGAAATCCAAATTCTAGAATCAGAGTGTATCCGGTAATATAGAAGAAGTGCGACAATACCGGGGACTGACGGTTCAAGCGCGTTCAACGGTAACACTGGGAACTGACACTTTGGATGTAACCAACGTCGCAAATGTGAACTGATGATCTGGAAGACCGCGTGTTTCCCAGCCATCTCGTATAATTGTACTTCGTAGATAATTATTGTCTACATGGACATTGTCCATTCTATTCAGCTGGGGTGTGAAGAAGTTTTGGCAAAAAATACGATAAGGGATTATTATTCAAAAAATAATTTATAACGCAAACATCTCTACAGCCAAACTACTCAAGCAACCAGAAAATATCTACTGCAATGGAAAATAAATAATCTCAAAAAGACTCGTGAACAAGACTAATCATCAGATGCATCGGATTCGTCATCAGATTTGTCAGAATTATCAGATTCGTCATCATTATTGTCTTTCGAAGAGTCCTCGTCAGATTCTCCCTCAGAGTCACTGTTAGGACCATTGATGAAGTCTAGTCTCTCATCAGGATCGATGTACATCATATCCCAGTACTCTTCTTTTTCACGCTCAGCTTCGAGTTCAGCTTCAACCAATCGCTCAATCTCCCTGGTACGTCGGTCTGGTTTAATTTTGCTTCTCCTGTGGCACCCACACGGGTTCGTCTTCTGAAGCATCTGAATCCGAAGCTACACCGTCAGCACGAGATCTAAGTTTCTCCTCAGCTGTAAACTTCCTGCGCTGGAACCGTTCCCTCTCTTGTCGATAATCATCTAACATCTCGTCCTCAGCCTTTCTCTTCAAGAAGTTATCATGAGTAACTTTCGAGTGATCGAGGTGTATACCATTCATAACTTTCTTAGCATTCTTCGATGATTGTACCATCTTGGCACGAGCTTTGAATGCATAAGTCTTGGAATACTCTTCAGAGGAGGAGCTAGAAGAGTAGTAATAATCATAATCACTGCGACTGCTGGAAGTCATCATTGTATGGAACCAGAGACGCATAGTTATGGATATGCCAATGACAATTTCACAACGAAATGGTAATTCTTAACTCTTATCTTTTTACGATTCCACTAACAATAGTGATGGTAATGCAAGAGTTAACACTCCAAAATTCGCTCGTTTCTTCGAATCTACAAAAGACGAGAAAAACTCAAGTTTTCACAAAATCATGAACACTTACATCATACGAACATTAATCATCGAATTATGAAAAACGTCAGGCTTTGGTTTTCTAAAATATATATATACATATATATAAATAAATAAAAACGTGATTATCTCATGTAAAAAATAAAATATAAAAAAATTGACGTGAGCAAAAAACTCACGTGATTTTATCAAAATAAAATAAAAAATTGGATACTCCACGGCTCGATAAAAAATCTCTTTTCCTTCGTACGATCGTCTTTCGTTGAAACGAAGGTTTATTTCGGTTTTGTGAAAAGTTCACACCTTTTAAGATAAAGTTTTGGTTTCCATGAAAGCTCATAAACAAAATTTTATCACTGGATACAGGTCTATTTCAAAGAAAAAATCTCTCAAGCTAGGGATTATTGCTAGTTTCTTGAACTAACGAATGGAACAAACATATGTTTAATAAAATAAGGGTTTTCTATAAAACTCACACTTAATATATGCACGTGTATATGATTTTAGCATGAACAACTCGTGAACAAATCCCCAAACTTTTGGAATTTTTTTTTTACCTGGTCGGTGCCTCAAGTTGGCCGGACGGTAGCAGCGCCGACCGGACGGCGACGGAGCTCCGGCAAAATTTTTTTCTAGCGTGTTCTCTGCTCTGACGTGAGGGATATGGAGGAGCAAGGTGGTGGTTGTTCGTGGAGAAGAAACAAAGAAAAAAGGAGAAGATTAATTCCTTTTATATCAAAATTTGTTTCCAAAACCTAATTTCACAAGGATTTCCTTTCTTGGGCCCGGACCCGTGAATCCTAAACCGACCAAGGCTCCATCACCAAATTAGCCGGCCTATATCAATTTAGACTCGTTGGGCTCTCTATCATGCCACTGGGATCTTCGTTCAAGCCATGGTTTGCTCACGCAATCGGAAATCCGGTAACATCTTATCTTACAACTAAGATCGATTACTTATTTCGTTTATAATTAGAAAATCACCATCCAGTGCTGACTGAGGAACATGACTGTCCCTCACTAATCATGGGATTTAATGTAGATGGTGGATTTTCAACAAGGGTTAAAATTGTAAAACAATAATTGTAATGCTGATCCAGCAATCAGATGAGTATTGAGGTTCATGTCTCTCATCGAAGCATGAAAGCTCATGCCGCATGAATCTCTGACTAAGTATACTATCTCTCAGAATACATACAGATGTGCAGTCTCTCAGCTGAGGCAACGACGTATCTCATGAATATTGAGCAATTTCAGTAATTACTTTTATATTGAATCGAGAGATTAGACGGCTCCTAGACAGCTTACCTGTTACTATAGAGCAACAACGTCTTCAGGATGCAAAAATGTTTTCCCTGACTATGTAAAGAAAATATGACTCTTCAACAAGCTCATATCACTCAACTCTCAGATAATTAATGCTCCTAGACAGCATGCCTGCTAGTATAGAGCCATCAATTAATTATTTTTAATCCTCAAATTCATTAACTGAATATTTGGAAACATTATATGTTTTTCATAATATTTCATTACTTCAATTTATGGCTTTTCCCAGCAGAATTCCATGGGTTAGTAATAAATACTCAACGTACGGGCATCTGAGCAGATATCGAGTAAGCCCCGACTAAAATGGTGCAAGTTTACTCAACAATAATGCACAAACGAGCACCTGAATGCGCGAACGATAATTTCATAACACGAAGGAACGATGAATCTATACAAAATAGGAAGAAAAAATAATAATAATAAAATATTAGCAAAGGCGCTAGGGGACTGGGCCCACTGGCCGGACAGTCACGTCGTGGCCAGTCCCACGCCCTATTCTATATTTTATCACATTTTATTAATTTTCCTTGATCTCATGAAAATCTCTTCATTTGAACAAATCTTCTTCGTCTCAAGGAAACTCCTCAGTTTCATGGTGTTTCCTCATATCAAAGAAATAATAAAAATTAGGAAAGGTGACATGGAACCAGGCCTACTAGCCGGCCAGCCATGCCCTAGCCGTGGCCGGTCCCACACCTCATGATTCCTTATTGTTTTGTTATTATTTCCTTCATCCTAAGAAAATTCCCTGATTTCATGACATTTCCCTCAACTCATGAAAATAACATAAAATTAGGGAAAAACTCACGGGAATGGGCACATTGGCAGGACGGCCATGCCCTATCCGTGGCCGGTCCCATACGCCCTTGTCTTATTATTTTAATATTATTTGTTTCCCTCATCTCATGGAAACTCCTTCACTTCAAGGAAAATCCTTAGTTTCAAAAAACTCCTTGATTTCATGATATTTCCCTAAAATCATGAAAATAATATAAAATTAGGGAAAGTGCCATGGGACCATGCTCATTGGCCGGCCGGCCATGCCTTGGATATAGCCGGTCCCACACTTCATGAATCCCTATTTTATTATTATTATTTCCATAATCTCATAGAAATTCCTTAACCTCATGAAATTCCTCAGTTTTATGGTATTTCATTCACATAGGAGAAAATACATAAAATTGGGAAAGGTGTTGCGGGACCGAGCTTGCTAGTTGGCCGGACATGTTCTAGCCGTGGCCGGTCCCACAACTTGCAATCCCCTATTTTATTAATTATTTTCATCATCTCACAAAGATTCCTCAGTTTCAGCAAAACCCTGAATCCTTCATATTTTCTCAAAGTGTTGCTCAAACGCGCATCAGAAAATATCGAAACTCTCAGGACTGAGACACGGACATTATGGTGACACGGGCATGTCTCCTTGACGGACCAAGGCCGACCCTAGGGCTTGCAAATATCCGGTCCCACATGTTTTAACAATTTTGACCTAATTTGCTCAATTGCTCATATTGGGTCCAAACTCTTCTCAAACAACTTAGAGTTTGCTCAAACGACCATCATCTGGTCCCACGACCACCAAGGGCCGGTCTCATGCCCTCTTGGCCGGTCCCTCATTTCTTCATAATTAGGTTTCATCACCTAAAGCTGAGACGAGCACTATTTTAATAAATGATTAAACCAGCATTTAATCATCCTTTCACCAACTGGTCTTCAAGAGACTTTGGTATTTTGCTCATTTAAGCATCTCGGCGTTACATGGTTGACTCGTCATCCCATGTAGACGGTCCCTCCTTCACTCTGTGATTGATTTTCAATAAATCATCAATTAATCAAAAATTAGGGTTTCGAGTCTAAAGCTCTGCAAAAACATAATTCTGAGCAGATTCAAACACTAATAATTTTACGTTGATCCCGTGATCAACACTTTTATTATTTATGCTCGGCCTAGTTCTCAATATCTTAAATTAATATTTTATTTGGTCCTGCCACCAACAATTCATCAAATGAGCAACATTTGCTCAGATTAAGGAATATTGGTTCAACTATCGATATTCAATAATTTTACGTTGATCCCGTGATCAACACTTTTATTATTTATGCTCGGCCTAGTTCTCAGTATCTTAAATTAATATTTTATTTGGTCCTGCCACCAACAATTCATCAAATGAGCAACATTTGCTCAGATTAAGGAATATTGGTTCAACTATCGATATTCAATAATTTGCTCGTCTTAAATTATTATTCGACAATGATACCTTCGTCTCAACAGACATGATCAATTCATGAGTCTCAGAACATTTTCAAATCACGTTCGACTCAGCAATACAAGGACTCAGCGTTCTATGAAGTCAGCAATTGACTCCACAATCACGAGACATCAATCGTGTCACATGGGGGATATTAACTTGGGTTTTGGTATGGCGGTCTACGGCACGTTTGTTCATATACACGACGAGAATGTGAGCAAGTCGTGCAATCAGTTGGATGAGTTAGCAAAGTAGTGGGTGGAAAATTAACCAAGTCTCCGCATGATGAGCAACTGGTTTTGACAAGATTTCCCACTTCCCCACTCTTTGACTCCAACAACTGTCACACTTCATGGGATCAAGGTGTTTACAATTATGGCAATATAAATAAGTCTCTGAATCATGATTGAAAGACGGGACAATCTCTCGTCAAGCAGAAAAACAAGAGATTAAGAACTCAACATTCAATCAATCAGAACTTATCTTATTTTCTTCACGCAGGATACACAACACACCTACAATCTTTGATCATTGATCTCACACATTTCTCAGCTTCCCTCCTACAGATCGACCCATCCTCTCTTGTGACCGAATTGACTCTGGAATGACCATTGTCTTGGTTTAGACCAGAGTCCTACAGATTGATCTCTCCAACTTAAAGCACTCCCTTCTTGCAGTGCATCTTTGTGAGGTTGAGCATTTGCTTGGTTCAAGGAGTTCCCTCTGCACGGTCATCTCCTCAATCCTGTGAAAACCAGCAAATCGTTTTTCCCCATCTACAAACTCGAATCTATAGCTTCCATAAAATTTACCAGCACCATGAATTTACTTTTATAATTTAATCAACATTTCTAAAAGAAATGGATACTCCTTATCATTTTGTGTTAATTCTAATGAGAAAGTAGCAACTGATGGTGATGATGGTTAAGAAATTCACAAAATGAAGGCGACTTGACTGACTGTAAACGCGATCAAGTGGATGGGTTTTAATTTTTGAGAACCGAGATTTACTAGGAGGATGAGCATGATGGCTATCAAGGTAACTGTTATTCGTAAGTACCAACTCTTAGCATGGCATAATCAAACGGAGAATAGTGTTAGTTAGTGCCACATCATTTGAATTTATCAGCCATTTGATAAATCGCATCTGATGGTTCGGAAATTTTGTCAAAGCATTTTGTTGCCGGATCCTGACCCTTATAATAAATCGTCTATGCTGGTTTTATTTCTTCATTATAAATTTTAATTAAAACAAATCCACTGGATGATCAGCATCCAATCCGTTCATCCGTGCATCCATTGGATGTTATATTGGATGCGGATGCCGAATTTGAAATCCATTA
This sequence comes from Papaver somniferum, assembly GCF_003573695.1. Taxonomy (NCBI): domain Eukaryota; kingdom Viridiplantae; phylum Streptophyta; class Magnoliopsida; order Ranunculales; family Papaveraceae; genus Papaver; species Papaver somniferum. Next base: position 58,322,955 of record NC_039361.1, read on the forward strand.
TTATTTGGATTGGATGCGGATGAGGTAAAAGCCGGTCCATACCAGCCTATGTTCACCCCTGAGTCGGAACATAAGATAGGTCAGAATATGAGAATAGTGAAACGTATCAAACTTGGGCTCAAAAACCTATTTCAGGCCCATTACGTATCAAAATTGGGCCCAAAATCAACCGTAGCCTGCTGCCAAAGAAAGACGGGTTGCTGCTTCTATTCTAACCTGTCCAGGGGAAAATGTCCTTACGGTAGTGTAGACAATAGTAGCTAGTAAAAGTAAATACATGAAGCACCCAGACGGCCAAAGAATCACATTTTTGTTAAACTGAGATTGTATTACCTAGGCTGCGAATTTATATCTCTAACAGAGAAGAATAACTAAAGAAAAAAACAAATTTCAATAATTCTGAAGCACTGTTATTTCCTTGAGACTACAAAAGACTAGTAAACCAGAGAAAACTAATATCAATGGCAAAATGTAACAAGCTAGTCAACAGTAAAGCGATTTTATGACGTTATATATCGATCTGATAATCTAGGCATCCGTCATCTACATGTCCAATACCTGCAATGAAAATTAAGAATTTATTAAGCGCACTTGTTCTACTTAACAGATGTTACAGAGCGTATCCTGTTCCGTGCACCAACAAAAACATGTGCACAAGGTATAATGGATATGTGCAAAACAAATAGACATGTAACAGATATGCTGGTCCATGGACACTACTCTACGAGGCTTGGCTTTCCATGAACACATAACCTATGGCATTCTCCAATTTGGGATGTGGCTGAAGTTCACTAAATTTATATCCAGATGAATCCAATTACAGTCTTAAGTACAGGTACAAAAATGTTATGATTAGAAAAATAAGTTCAGCGTGGAAAAACCATATTAAAAGAAGAAACTCGACATCATCTTTCAGTTCCAAGAGGTGCAAATTGCAATATTTCCAATAATAACTTTGATGCCCATCATGACTTATGAGAACTGCATATGCATTCTAATAATGCAGAAACAGAGAAGATGGATGAGATAATTACAAAAACCAATTTAAAACTCTGTCATTCATATCATACAAGACAACTATTTAAGGGTTGTCGGAAAGAAAACTTGCATGAGTAAACGGCACAAGAGATTAAAAGGTGCTCAAAGTTAAAGAGCAGATTCAAAAATATACACATGACATTCAAACTTAAAAATGCTTTACCTCATTTCTATAATCTAACTGCACCATTCATAACATGCCGTGAAATAGAACACCACCTTTCGCCCTGAAAATAACAAAACAAAACAAAATATCTATGAATTCGCGAACGTGTAATGATAATAAGATAAAAATTAAGAGCTGAAGTACTTACTTTTTCTTCTTATTAGTATCATCAGTGTTCTTCTTCCGTTCCTTTTCACCCCTGTCCATGTTTTTTTTTGCTTCCTCTTTTTGTTTTTGTCCAACTATAACAGTATCCGAGTTAACCACAACTAAACTCTTCACGAAAATCTCCGCATATAGCCATTTCGAAACACCATTAACTGTAAGATCTCTAGCCTTATGAGCCGGGTCATATAAAAGCAGACTACTTTCATCCTTCTCTAGCAGAATCTGACGATTCTTAAACCACTTTAACGGCCTCACATGCCAAAAGGATTGTACAACATCAGGTTGAGAAATTGTGACTATTTTAGTCCAAGATTCAATTACTCCATATTCTTTCATCACCCAAACCTCCACATGAACCTCATCAGTCTTACCAAGCAAGCAAATGAAACCATCAAATACACAAATAGAAATAGCAAGCTCATTACTCAACGATTTAGGTGCCAGCACTTGGTTAATTGTCTCATTGTGAATATCAAAAGAAAGAATTACTAAACCTCCTTGAGGTGGAGTAATTACCCAGTGAATATTTTCATTAGAAAGCACACCAGCTGTTCTTAGATAACAAAGACGACAAGGTAGAAAACTAGCTTCTGTCCATGAATTTTTTCCTAGTGTATAAACCCGAACTTCACAGCCATAATCACCAGGAAAACCCACAATTCTAGACTAGTACATTATTTTTTTCCATCTTACTCTATTATAGGAATGCCACTGCACGAAAGCCATATATGGTCTACAAGATGTATTGCTAACACAAAATTGGTCAAAAAGACCAATTGCAACAAATACTGGGTGAAATATATTCTTAGGTTTAGATACTGTTCATATATCCAAAAAACAGAAAAATACTGTTCATTTAGCCAAAATGGATATTTCATCCAGAATCTTTTTTATTTATTAACCTGAAGAGACAAATATGTCCCTATCTTCTACAGATGTTTACAGCGTTGGGTTAGTAAAGGTTGGAAAAAAAAACAGAGTACTACTACTACCAAAAACAGAGTACTACAAAAAAAACAGAGTGGTACAAAAATCAGAGTACTACTACCACAACAGAGTACTACAAAAAAAACAAAGTACTACAGAGAAACAGAGTTCCAACTTCTTATGCTTCTTCTACTCCTTCCTCTGGAAAAAAAAAATTGAAAAAAAAAAAACAGAGCAAAAAACAGAGCAAAAAAAACATAGTACACCTCTTTTATTTGATATATGCTTAGTCAGGATAACACACACATACATGGGAACTACCTACCATAATCTGAGAATCAAGAGCATGACTCAGCCACATCAATCTCTGCAAGGAAGAAAAAAACTGCATCACCGGCGAACAATACCGCACACCACCTGTTCGTTTATGTCTTTCTAACTGAATTAGGGTTAGTATTTTCATCTCTAATCACAGATGCCTCTGGGATCACTACAGATTAGATATAGAAATACTAACACATATCAATTGGGAGTGGACATATGAATCACGTTGGACACGGAATGCGAACATCCCCAGCTTAAGTGCAGATATTTCAAAGATCATCTTCATTTCCCTGCAACAAAAATATGCAAAAGTTAAGAATATATCAGTGACCCTGTAAGAGATTTCCGAGAGGCATAGTCTGTAAGAAAAATGGTGAGCATATTAAAGAAAAAGAGAAAATCAAAAACACCTGGAAGTTAACTTTACATAAAAAAAAACCTGAAGATTATCTATTGGATTCCTTTGGGTGGGATTTAGTTGGGGAATATAAGCCTAACTGAAGACAGAAACCCCTATCATCGATTTTAACCTTATCAATTTCAATAACAACAAATTTTTAACGAGTCAAATGCCTCTAAACTCAAAGCTTAATCGAAACTTTGGATTTTAAATTTTATAGCTAGGGTTTGACGAACCTTTACCTCAACAACAACATCAATGACATTAGGTAGATACAATCTCTTAAGAGACTTGTTCTTTTCTCTGCAAGTGTCAAAGCACACACACCAGAACTCATTGCCCCATTGTTGTAGCTTCTCTGGTAGCCACACCAGCAACAGCTCTGCAACCACCACTGACAAACATAAGCTAAGAGCAGTAACATATGTATGTCTAAACTCTAAACCAAAATTATATACTAACAAATATATATGCAAGCGGTAAGCGTTATTTTACATCAAGTGAATGCAACAAAGACTGAAATTGTGAATCTCATTTGTAGCGGCAGTACTGTCAGGACAATGAACACTTTTCCTAGTGGTAGTAAGATAATCCGCATAAACTGTCGTTAAGAAAGTAGGACTTGTAACGAACCATAAAGTATTAAGGCGGATAAGAGTATAGAAAGTCAGTCAATAAAACATGATGAAACTGGTTTCATCCCAGCCTAAATATCGATGAAACCAAATTTAACTAAATTTAAAACAGGATGTAACTGGTTTCATCCTAGTTTAAACATGGGTGAAAACAAATTCAAAAAAATTTAAAACATGATGAAACTGGTTTCATCCCAGCCTAAATATCGATGAAACCAAATTCAACCAAATTTAAAACATGATGTAACTGGTTTCATCCTATTTTAAAATGGGTGAAACCAAATTCAACTCAAGTTAGTATAGGATGAAACCCAGTTTCATCCTAGTTTAAAATGGGTGAAACCAAATTCAACCCAATTTAGTATAGGATGAAACCCAGTTTCATCCTTGTTTACAGTAGGATGAACCCAGTTTCATCCTAGGATGAAACCAAATTCCATCCTTTGGTTCTTTACATTTATCTCTGTGGTTAGTCTATACACAAGATTTTGCAGTCTCTTTACCTCTTCATGTAAACAGGTTGCCATCAAACTCGAAGTAGCGATAATCTATACGGCAAACAAGAACAATGAGACAAAAATTAAGTTACTGCTCTTAGCTTATGTTTCATCCAAAGGCAACACAAGATGAAAACAAGAACAATCAAACCAAATCTGCTCTGACGACATGTCAATAGTGGGCAACACAAGATGAAACCGTGTTTCATCCAAAGGCAACACATGATGAAACCAGAATCATCCAGTGGAAGCAGATGCTGGAACTGGAAAATGCATCGGAACGTGTACTAAGATGAGAAATATTGAACAGAAAGTCAATTGCATCATATTTTATACTACTACGTAAACAAATTCACAAAATGCAAATTAGTGTGTTTACAGATCGATACATTAACAAGAAAATTGACATATACATTTCACATTTATGAACAATGAAACCAGTTTCGTTCTAGTTTACATAGAAATAAAACCAGCTTTATCATGTTATTGAACAAGAACTCTTACCTAAAAGGAAACGAAAAATGAGTATATCCACATTTCCAGAAGAAAAAAAAAATCAATCAATTTACACATTAAAACAGGATGAAACTAAGTTCATCTCAGTTTAAAACTGGATGGAATCATATTCAAGACCCAATTGACATGAACTGAAGAGAAATGCTACACTGACCTCTTGATATTAGTTGGAGATGGCTCAGGGATTACTGCCTCCATATAAGCCTCAGTTAACTCCTGCTTGATTTGAGCTATCCGAGGAGCTTTAAAAGCCGTATACACCCTTTCAAATGAAATGATCACAACACAAACATACAACACCAATGCCCCAATTCTCTTTGGTTCCCAATTCTTAACATCCTAAGCACAATAATTCCATGAAAAAAAAAATGTTCATTTTTGCATCCAAAATGACAGCAAAGTGTACAAAATGATATGAATTGAATAAAAGGGTTATACCTTCCAGTGGTCAAGCTTGTTCCAATCAACAAACCCAGGTAGTAATTCAAACCTAAAACGATGAATCGCAGCTCCACCCTTGTTTTTCACATCACTAACAAACAAAATCACTTTGCTATTAGCTTCATTTAAATCAAACCCAGTTTCTTTTTCACTGATTTATCAAAACTTGAGAAGAATCATTCAGACCCACGACGAATTGAGCGAGAAATTCTAGACCAAAACAAATTATTAGACTCATTTTCAGAATCCCAGTAGATGGTGATGAAGAAGAAGCTCGAAAGATGAGTTTTTTATGGGAAATTTTGGTTGTTCTTTTTTGTGGATTGAGAAATAGAGATAGATTTGATTGGTGGTATGAGAATTTTGAAGAAACTGAAAGTGGGTTGAGAAATAGAGATAGATTTGATTGGTGGTATGAGAATTTTGAAGAAACTGAAATTGGGTTTTGTCTGTAATGGATAGTAAGAATAGCAAATTGGCGGAGCTGGTTGTGGTGGTGAAGTTTTTTTGAAGAGGGAGTTTGATTTTCCGCGGTGTTGATGGCGGCGATGGAGAACGAGAGCTGGTTTCAGATCTGTTTTATGTTCAGGGTTACGAAGAAGACGAGAGAAGAAATAGGTTTTCTGTGATACAAAGGGCAGTAACGTAAACTCAATATTTAAAGATTCCTTTGGACATTTGCCCCGGGCCGAATCCTAACTGTCCATATTGCCCAGGAAACACCCAATTTTGGCTATATAGCCCGTTTTCTGTATTACTAATTAGGAGTAACTCTGAACATATCCATGGTAGTTTCAGTTCCTAGCTGTCGGCTCCAAAACTTTCTAAAATATTCACCGTAAGTGAATTCTCTATAGAGAGAAGGATGCTCATCGTCAACCAATTCTGGAGCCGGTCCAATCACAGCATCGTCCGATGGGCAGTAAAATGTAGGCACAGAAAATCTCCCCTTTTCACCATTTACAATTACCCGATACAGAACGCTCTTATATCGCCCGTTGCTAAGAACCTGAAATTAAGTTCATGAATATACGAAAATATACAGGCCACAAGGAACTTAAGTTGATATCTACCTGCAATTGATCACCAATGTTAACAGTAAATGTATTAGGAACCGGATTAACGTTGATCCAATTGCCCTGTCGAAGAACTTGTAAACCGGGAACATTGTCTTGGAGGAGAATACTTATGGCATTAGGGTCAGTATGACCAGAGAGTCCAAAAGTAAGTTCAGGTTCAGGACATGGTGGATAGTGGTTTAAAACAATATGCTGTCCATGTTTGTTAAATGATTTGCATATGTAGTTCTTATCTAAGCCTAAACTTTCCGAGATAGCTTCCAGTAATTTTATTGCTAAACCTCGGACACTCGAACAATATTCTGCGACATCAGTCCTGAAACATAATCAAGTGAAACTTAATGCACGTCTAGTACTGTTTTATTGTATGCGCCCGGCTTAAAGAAGAGAGTAAGAAAAGTACCTGAATGATGGAGGGTTAGTAGGCCATTCGTTAATAAAATCTTCAAGAGGATAACAATAAAGCCTCAAGTATTCATTCTTCACATTAAAACTAGTCGAAAGTCGGGCTGTTTTCGACGTATCCTCTGAGTAACACTTCAACCGCTCACTCTCTGGCAACCCGTAAAACTCCTTCGCCACCCGCAACATTTTCTCCATTATTATCTCCGGCACCCCATGATTTTTTACCTATAAGATAATTTAGTTACCTCTAAACAAATAAAGATTTCATTACCAAGTTAAAGAAGTTACATTTATGTATGTGAGTAATTACCTGAAAGAAACCATCAAATTAACATGCACGGCCAATTTGTTTGATCACATCTGAGTGATTCAAACCATAAAGATCTTGTAAATCGATAAGAGGGATTGGTGAATCTTCAGATGATTTAACTTGGACAATATTTGGACGATCATTAACGGGTCTTATATAATTTGGAGGAACATTTTTCACAGTGGAAACTAGGTCAGTTAGTAGCAGTTTTGATGGTGATGTAACAGCCATGGAGATATGATAATGCAATAAGCCGGAGAAAATGTTATGCAAACAGTGGTTTCAGATTTTCTTAGTTCCGAATGAAAGCTGGGAGGAATATTCATAAGCAGTGAACAAGTTATTATATATATATAATGAGGAAGGATCCCTTTACGCTATTATTATCACACCATCACACATATTGGACGTCATTTTTTATTCAAGCTCATTTTTTGAGGATATATTTTTCTTACCAAGTTCTACGTGCCTATCAAAAATGACCACATTCCGAAATATAAAACCTCACAATCTATTCGGTCATAATAAATTAATAATATGTAATAATATGCTAAAGCTCCCAGCTCAAAAAACAACAGGAGTTACAGGACAATAATACATGCTTTTCACATGAATGAAGCTCTTATCTCGTGTAAAACAAACTGACCTGTTGCAAACCAACTGCTGGAAACCTAACGGGCATTCAATCCCTTGTTGGCGGATCAGCTTGTCCCCGATAATGAAAACGACTAACCGACAACTAAGGATGACCGGTCCGACTCGAACAGCCGCCTGCTGGCCATGCCCGAGCCCGCTATTCCGGATTGGACATCATCGGTTAGGCGAGGTGTATTTGGTAGGGGCGTCATCGGGGAAGTGGAATAGACTCAACAATTGCATGCGGTCTAAAAATCGAGACGGATCATTGCTTAAACACGAGAAGGATTATTACAACGAGATGGGAAAGCCGATCTAATCAATCGGCAGGTTGAGCCGAAGAGTGTTCTCCTTGGTACCACCAAGGACGCTGAGGCGGTCAGGCCACGCCGGCGGGTTATGATGGCCGCAGCACTCACGGGCGTTTTAGGTGGCATGCTCACCACCAGGGCGGACTAAAACCCCGCCCGAACATACCTTAAACCCTATGGCAATACGGGATCAAAAAGGTCATATTATTATTATACTTCCAAACTCTGCCCCACGTCATTCCCGGTTGGTTATTGATATCTATACCATACATAGCCGGAGTGTGGGACATGGGCCACATGGGTTGATTCTTTGCGGAAATGATTTGCACAGTAGTAGTTGCACTTGATTGGAAAAATGATGAACCCTGATTTCAGGCATACTGAAATCTTACCAGGCATACTGCATAAAGATAAAAAAAAAAGGCTGTGAAATAGCAAAATCAGATTACCTCTTAACCAATATTTTTTTTAATGGCAAATCTGTCATCTACGTATTAGTGTTGGTAATATTGATTAGTGATTAAATATTTTGTTTAGTGATTAAGATAATTTTCAGAATTATAAAGGTTGTTTAGATGATTTTTTGGATCATGGTTCGGCGAAACAGGTTGAGGTTCGGCTCACATCTATGAGCCGAATCTACCAATTGATGAACGGTTCGGCTCACTGAATCTGTTTACTGCATTCGCCGAACCTATAATTTTCAATTCCAACCCTTTTGCTAGACACTAGTTCGGCTTATATGAAAGCTTCATAGTAAGCCGAACAACATCCTGAATAGCCAGGAAAAGAAATAACTACTGGTTCGGCTTAAATTTTGAAAATCGCATGAGCCGAACATCAATTTGTTATTTTTTGGGTTAAAATATTGTTATTGGTTCGGCACATATTGAGAATATCGTAATAGCCGAACCTCGTAAATGTGCTAGGTTCGGCACATATTATGATTATCGAATACGTCGAACCCCTATGCATCTCTATCTGTGACTAGGTTCGGCTTGAAATTTCATGAAATTTCATGCCGAACTGTTCATATACACTTACATGAAGCTTTTGTGAAGAACAGTTCGGCTAAAAATGCAACTCAATTTTGAGCCGAATCCAACACTGTAACCGTCATTTAATCGATGAAAAACAACAAATAGGAGATTGGGTTTGTAAAACTTACTTTCTTATCCTCATTTTCGGAGTTGGAGATGCAGTTGGTTCAATTTCTGGTTCAATTGGTGGTTGATTTTCAGTTTCTACACCTTCATCTTCAATTGGTTCTTCTTCTTAAATCGATAGATTAGAAGACGATTTGGTTTGCCTAGTCCCTTCTTTTCTTTGTACGAGTCATTATGTGGTTGAGTTTAATCGACGATCAAATTTTTACGAATTGACAATTAATCACGATGATGAATTTTTTTTCGCAGGAGGGGGGAGAGTTCGGCTAGAGGAGGAGGAAGAAGAAGAAAAGATGTTAAGGGAAACTGATTTTGATTTTTTAGAAAACTGATTTTAGATTTTTGTATTAAGGGTACATAGGTAATTGAACTACCCATAGGGTACCCCTTATAAGGTCACCGAAGATGGGACTATTGTTTTGTATGCCTAGAAAGATTTAGGTATGCCCAAAATCAGGGTTCAGAAAAATCGACGTCAATTTTACTTTTGGAAAAATCAACTGGCAATATAGCCCTATTGGTTAGAGGACGAACCGTACTTAGGTGTTTGAGTTACTGCAGACCGGTCCTGATGGGGAAGCAAAGCAAAGCCCACTTTGCGGCAACAAATTCCAAGAGGCAACAAAACTCATACTTCAACAAAATTCTTATTTTAAATTTGAGGTCTTTGAAATTTTCCATCAGAAAATGGAAAAAAATATACTTCTGGTAATTTACATGCTCGACTGGACAAATTAGGGATTACTATAAATATGCTTGATAATATTGAGAAAGCCATGGATCTCTCGATGAAGATATTGTGAGAAGGGAACAAACTAACATAAAACATAGTTTCATTTCATTAAATATATGGATAGAAGAGGGGGTCAAAGAAATAAAGAGAGGTGAGAAAATATTGAGAAATACATTCAACATATCTTCATCAATTATTGGAGGACGACCAGACTAAGCTTTAGAAGTTTGAGTTCCCGCAGGGACGGCTCTTTGGGAAGCAGGGCAAGGGGTCTTTCCCTAAGGGCATCAAAAACAAATTGATCGGAAAAGCAGATATTATTAAAATAGGGGAGTGTACAGAAAATCTACCAACAATAGCATAGTAAAAAGCAGAAAATTACATAAATATTATTTCCAAAGTATTGCGAAGGGAACTTTTTTACCTGCCGATGCAGCCCAACAAAGCACCATAGATTTTATGTCAGTAATCAGATCCAAGTCAGTTTTGAGAATGTAATCAGTTTCAGACGTTCTGCAGTTCCATTCACGCCAGATAACCCATAGGACTGTTGCTGGAATCAATCCCAAATCAAATTACCTGAAGAGAAGTGATTGTTGTCCCATCCATGAGCTAAGGACAACATTGAGTTAGGAAAGACTCAAGCCCAATCACCACCCGGAGAAAGAGAGTGACAAATATTAGAAGCAACTTTACAATGGAGTTTGGAAGTCATCGAGAGCATCAGTTGAGCGTAAAGTGATTTAACACTGAAAATGCCTGAAGTTTGAAGTGCCCATCTTGTAGTATCTGGTAGAGTATCCGGCATTGAATGAGTATCACCCACTTTCAAGAGGAGAGAAGAGAACTTTAGAGCTTCACCATCAGACAATAATCTCCTGAAGCTAAAACTCTAGATGTTATCTTCGGCAACCATGTCAGCAATTTTAATATTTTTGTCTTTACAAATTCTGAAAAGGCTTGACAATAAAGCATCCAACGAATTGATTCCAATCCAAGTATCATTCCAGAACGAATTTTTCTTGCCAGAATGAATGATCATTGTAGAGTTTGCTGAAATTAATGTATTATTATCAGCTATGGATCTCCAATATGACGCCATATAAGGTGATTTCACTTTATCTGGAATCCACACAGAATAATCACTGTCATATTTATCTGTGATGATCTTGTACCATAACCTATTTCTTTCAATTCCAAACCTCTAGCACCATTTAGCTAGCATAGCTGTTATATCATTGCTCGGTCGAACTCACAAGTGTTGAAATATCAAGCTTGTTGTCAAATTTAGTTGTCAAAACTATTGTTAGAGCATTGCTCGGTCGAACTGGCAAGCGTTGCTATCTCAAGCGTGTTTGTCAAGTTTAGTTGCCAAAACTATAAGTCTTGATTTCTAGTCTTCTTATACCTAAGTCTCGGATTAGGATAGAAAGTGTAGTTGAGCTTTAGACTTCACGGCGTTCATCGATTGAAGACGAAGAACTACTAAGGGGAGCTGGTGGAACTTCATCAACAAAAGGTATGTGGAGACTTGAACTCATCTATCACTCAAAAGTCTATCTACTCTATATCTTATTTGAGACAAAAGTCGTATAGCTATATAGACTTCGATTATACACATTTGATATTTCGAGCTGAGTTTAACTCACTTACATATTTCTCGAAATATGTGTTGGTAAGCTTTCGCTTTAACCCAAGTTCATCTTTATTCTTGACGAAAGTCAAAAGATGATCATGTGAAAAATCGCCCGGTAACATCATACCTGATTTGTGTGAGACAGTCATTTGATGTAGAATCGGAATGTTTCGTATTGATCTATTGATCCCTTGAAAATTGCTTCGAAGCTATAGTTTGTGTGAGAAATCTATTGTAGTCTTCCAAGAATGTTTCAATAATTAAAATGGGAGTTCAGAACAATTAACCATGATTGGATATAGAACAATATGCGTACTTGTATGCTAACTGTTGCAAGTTATTCCAAGTCTGGGAACCATAGTATGCATACCCGTATGCGTACTGGTTGATTAGTTGAAAGTCCGAAAACTTAATATGCATACCCGTATGCGTACTGGCGTAAGTTCATAACCGAAAATTCAACTGATTTTGGAAGGTATGCGTACCCGTTCGCATACTGGCAAACCCAAACTTAGTCTGACCACTTAGGTATGCCTACCCGTTTGCATATTTGAGTAGGTTATGTTCTAAAATCGGTTTGTTCATGAACTAATATATTTATATAATAAGGAATGCAATCTTTTGCAAACCATGGCTATAATGTTCCTGAATTGATTCGAGTGACCCAAAATCGATTTTTCTTCAATTGTGTCTTATATACTTCTATGAGAATATAAACAATTGAACAACTCTAGAACTAGTTTTATTTGAGTCATTTGAACTAGTTATGGTTAAGATGAATAAGGTTGATATGAAGGTGTTCATATGGCTAACTTCGGTTAACTATTGTTGAGCCAAAAAGGTGTACACGTTTAGGTACGGTTACCCATATCTAAATGAAGTCACTGTTCATTTGTGTGTAACAAGCTAAGTTCGATCTAACGGTTGAAAGATATTATCTTGAGTTTAATAAGGTTTTCATCTAACGGTGAATGTTGAATGCTTTGTTACCAAGGTAACATTGATTGCAAACCCTGATTTGAAGACTATATAAGGGAAAACTCTAGAAACTGGGAAACCTAATCCCCACACCTATTGTGTGATACTAGTTGCGACTAGAGTCGATTCTCCTCTAACCTTAGGTTTTTCCAAAACCCTGTAGGTTAACGACTTAAAGACTTCATTGGGATTTTGGATCCAAACCCAAATATTTTCTTTGTAGTTGTGTGTTTTAATCTTGTTGTTTTTTATCGTATTTAGTACTATCTTCTTTATGATTTGCTCGAGATTTAATCTCCGATAGGCAAGATAAAAAGTAGTTACAAACATCTTCGTCTCATCGTTTGTGATTCCACAATATCTTGTTGTGCTACCATACGATTAAGATTATTGTGAGGTGATTGATATTATTAGTCTGTTCTTCAAGAATAGAAGTCTGGTATATCAATTGGTTCATGTTCACCTTGATTTATCAAAATACGGAACAAAACTTCTAGGTATTTCTGTGGGAGACAGATTTATCTATTAAATAGACTTTTCTGTGTGAGACGGATTGGTTTATCAAGTCTTCGACTTTGGGTCGTAACAACTCTTAGTGATGGGTGAGATCGGCTAAGGGAATCAAGTGTGTAGAGTCCTGCTGGGATTCATAGACGTAAGGAACGCGACTGTACCTTGATCTGTGTGAGAATGGTTAGGGCACAACTACATTCCAGTCCGAAGTTAACTTGGAGTAGGCTAGTGTCTCTAGCGGCTTAATACAGCGTGGTGTTCAAATCCGGACTAGGTCCCAGGGTTTTTCTGCATTTGCGGTTTCCTCGTTAACAAATTTTTTTGTGTCTGTGTTATTTCTTTTCCGCATTATATTTTCTGTATAATTGAAATATCACAGGTTGTGCATAGTTCAATCAATTTAGATAATCCAAACTTTGGTTGTTAATTTAAATTGATTGACACTTGAACATTGGTCTTTGGTACCGTTCAAGTTGTTTCCCATAATAATCAAGCTCGCTGATTTCTATCTGTTTGATTTGTTGATTACATTGTGAAACAGAGATACAACTCTTGGATATATTTTCATTGATTGAGTCTGACTGTCTAGTTGATTCTCTTGGAATTATATTGGAGTTTTTCCATACAGATTGCCTAAACGAAATATTGGGTGAGGCTGTTAGACCCCCGCTTTTTCAACTATATCTTGATTTGTAGTCTACAATTAGTTAAGTCTCCGTCTAGGATAGTGGACTTGAGAAATGAGCCAGTCATCATTTGTGTTTTACAGTTTGAAGGCAAAGATCAACCGAAGCTTTTGGATAACTTCATCAACAAAAGGTAAGTGAATACTGAACCACCTATTTCTCAAAGTTATATTCACTTTTTTATCTTGAGACGATTGTCGCATAACTAATTAGACTAGCTTGCATAGACAAGAATTTCGAGTCGAGAACTAATTATTTAGTTTATGAGTTTCTCGAAATATAATGACTAAGCTTAATGAACATTTGTTCATACTTGATCAAATTCGGTGGAGAAAATTTTATTGTTCGGAGCCAAATCATGATTCAAGTTCATCATCCGAAAATAGCCTGGAACAGTGATAAGTGTCATTGTTTTACTCGGGAATGTTTCAGATTAATTTATAAAAATATAGAACTATTATATTCGGAATACAAGACAATGTTATCAACCTTACAAACCGAGAAAACGGTTATATTTCTGAAGTTGTATTACATGTATTCGTACACGTAGCGGAGTAGCTATATATCGACTTTTATATTTGTGTGATATGCATATTCATATGTACATCATGGGAGAATCTGTTTGTTTCGTGATCCGAATAGGTATGTATATTCGTATACAAACAATTGTGGAACTGTGGTAAGGGAACCGGGTTAAACTAATCAAAATGGTATGCGAACCAAAACAATTCTATGTTCTAGAACCAGTTTAGTACCCAAACTTGTACGCAAGCTGAATGTTCTGTGAATTCCGAAATCGGTAAGGGTCTAAGAGTTTGGAAACCAGTACATGAACTAAAAAGTTTTGTAGGCTCCGGAACTTTGAGTTGGGTCAAAGTTGGCAAACCGGTACGTGAACTGAAAAGTTATGTAAGAGTCCGGAACTTGGTAATTGCATAAGTGTGCAAACCTGTTTATGAACTGAAAAGTTTTGTTGACTTCGGAACGCGGTAATTGCATATGAGTTTGCAAACCGGTCCGCGTATTATGACTCAGCCGATTCACGAACGGTTCAAGTAATTGTACCTTGTACATTTACAAACTATGTCGATCATGATTCAATTGCGATTCAATTATTTCTATGAAGTAATTTGCATTTGATCTTTTCTCTAATTAACAGTAGACTCATTTGATCACATGATTTTGACTCAATCTTAATGTTTTAGTGAAGATGAAAATGGGTGTTAAGTTCAAATCGGCTAGTTTCGACTAACGGTGTTGAACATAGTCTTTATACACGGTTCGGTTATGGTTTACCTAACCATAGAGTATATCTTGTATATGTGATTATGATTCAAAACTTTCACCTAACAGTAGATATTGGTTGCTTGGTTCCAAAGCTATCTTAGCTTAAACCTAAAGCAACCTAGGCTTTGAAGTCTATATAAGGGGAACTTTTGGAAACTTGGATCTGTGAATCCCGACACTCTTTTTGATGTGTCCTAGTTGTATCTAGAGGCGTCCTCTCCAGAAACCCTTTTAGGGTTTAGCGACTATAAAGAATTCATAGGGATTCGTGAAGCCATGTCCAGTTATCTTTTATCTTGATAACTTGAGTATCCTGATCTTGATTGTTTGTAGAACTTGCTCCAACGATCAATATAGATAGTAATCAACAGAGTCTCTTCATCTCATACTTTGTTCATTCCGCAAGTTTTATACTTATGAGTTGAATAATAATCTAGGATGCACTTCGGGTTGTCGTAGCGCCACCTAAGCTAGCAGCTGACTAATCCAAAAGATTAACTAAATAAAGAGGCACTAAGAATCTGAAACATGTACTTAAGCATTCAATTAAAAAATGCGATACAAAACTTAACCGAAAACTAACCCGCTCTGAAATATATATATACAAGAAGTCATCTCAAATAATACATATACAATCGTCATTTGGTTTACAGATACAAATATGTAACATAATAAACATAATAGAAGTTAACCAACTAACGAAAATAACCCTTGAAGCTTTCTCTGCGCAACTCTGATCTGTCTCTGAAACTGAAAGTGGGAATGGGTGAGCACATCATCCCTAAAAGGGGTGCCCAGTAGGAATAACATTTAACTTTCAAGTAATCATGGCAAGATTTGGAAAACAATAATGTTTTCCCAAACAAAGTGACCAAGTCACTGAAATAAACAAACATGTATATGGAAAAACTCCTTCTTCAAACAATGTATAATATTCGTGCTAATCACACTCATTAGCAATTGATATCACCAAGAACATGATGACCCACTCTAAGCAATAAAAGCTTAATTCATGTGGATATAAATGTGAAGGAGCGTATCCTATATGCCACAAGTGGAAATTCGTATTTCCCATAACAATACATATGACAAACAAATATTACAAGTCCTTTCCAAACCATGGAAAGATTAACAAAATCAACAGAAGTATAGTAAAGCAATTTAAACAAAGCATGGAATGCACACTAGACAATGCATGAGTTTGTTAAGCATAAACTTTTGTAAAAGAAACAACAATGGTTACAAAATAGTCAAATGTATTCCCACCTATTTTGATGACAAGCCACGCCTACCTCGAGATCCACGATCCACTGGTTCATCCTTTGAATCGATCGTTGTTAATACTAATTGTCAATCACACAAGAACTCTAAGAATCTAGCCACAATGGCTCACACAAGAATCATACAAGTCTATCTAATGGTTCAAATCCCATTTATGGTGCTATATCTTTTATTTATCCAATTTTAGCAAATCTAAGGTTTACTAATTCAATTAAATTGTTTCCATAGTTCATTATTTAAGTCTTATGAATATCTACAACTTTTTAGAAGAAGTCAAAGGCTAATTCGGACCACAAGAGGTCCAAAACATCTAATTAAGAAAACTGCCCTAAGCCCAAGTCCACCAAAGTCAACTAACAGTCACTAATGGTCGAACCAACGGTCAAGGGTCAACTAACAGTCAACATCCAAGTCCGGGTCAAGGTCAAGTCAAATGGTTTATTGGTCTGGTCACTGAGTCAAATCCTGGTTACTGAGTCAACTCAGTCAGAAGACTGATTTAGGTAAATCAAGTACACATATTTAACTCAGTCAGATAGACTGAATCAGAAACACTAGGTCGAGTCAGCTAAGCTGAAAACATTCTTGCCAAAACCATTGTACAGGTCAACCTATGATGCATAACCCAAAGCTCAAATGCAGAAACAAATACTATGTCTACAAAAGCATTAAACATATTCAATCAAAAAAAGTTCATAATTACTACCAACCTGAATTCAGGCTTGCATCATTACAGCTCAGTTCCATCACCCTTCAACAACCTTACAGAGAACAACACCCAACATTATACACACAAAACTCTGATTCCAACTTCAGACAATTCTTTACATCAATTACAAACTCTGTTTACCTCTCATTGCAGTTGCAAGCCTTCCCTTAGAGGTTTACTTAACACAATCACTAAACTCTTATTCTAACAACACTGCCAATCCAACTCAATATCGCCTGCAACTTACATTAATTGAGAAAATATTGCTCATTTGATGAATTACTAAATATTTCTAGTTGAATCAATATTGTTATTCTGAGCAAATATTGCTTGCCTGAAGAATTATTGAATATTGATAGTTGAATCAATATTGCTAATTTGATCAAATATTGCTCATTTGATGAATTGTCGAATATTGATAGTTGAATCAATATTGCTCATGTGAGCAAGTATTGCTCACGTGAATAATTAAATATTGATAGTTGAACCAATATTACTAGCCTGAGCAAATATTGCTTGATTGAGTAAATATTGCTCGTTTGAGCGAATACTGGTCGTTTCATAAATTATTGGTGGCGTGACAAAATAAAATATTAATTTAAAATATTTGTATCTGGACCAAATATAATTAATTAAAATGTTGATTGCTGGATCAGCATAAAAATATTGGTGTTTGAACCTGTTCAGAATTATGGTTTGCAGTGCATTTGGTTCGAAACCCTAATTTTGATCGATTGATGATCAATTGATGATTTACTGAAAATGAATGAGTGAGAGGGACGACTACATGGGATGATGGGCCGATCATGTAGCCCCCAGATGCTCGGATGAGCAAACAACAAAATCTTTTGGAGGCCAGTTGGTGAAAGCATGATTAAATCCTGGTTTAATCATTTATTAAAATGGTGCTCGTCTGATCGTTAGGTAATAAAACCTAATTATGGAGAGATGAGGGACCGAAAAAGGGATATGAAAACGTTCCCTGGTGGTTGTGAGACCAACTGATGGTCATTTGTTGAAATTCCAAGTTTTTTTGAAAGAGTTTGAACCCAATATGAACCGTAGAAGAAAAATTAGGTCAAGTTATGAAGAAGCGTGGACCGACTCCTTGCAAGCCAAAGTGCCAAGCTTGGTCGACCAAAGTAGCACGTCCGTCTCCCGATGTTGCTCATGTCTCAATTATGAGAATTTGATATTTTATGGTGCGCGTTTGAGCAATATTTTGGATTTTTAGAAGAGTTTGATCTTGACTGAAACTCTCAATTTTGCTTGAACGGACAAGTAGGACATTGCTCTTGCGACCAATATTTTAATAATATTTTAATATTTTCGTAAGAAGCCTAGTCGGTCATGAGAACATTTGACTTTTGGGTTTTTTCTAATTTGAGAAATATTGCCGAAATATTGAAAAATCAGGGTTTTTGCTCGAACGAAGGAGTTTCATGAGATGAGAGAAGGAATAATAATAAAATAAGGAATAAGAGAGGTTGTGGGACCGGCCACTGCTAGGGCATGGCCGGTCGGCTAGTAAGCTCGGTCCCGTGACACTCTTTCTTATTTTATATTATTTTCATTGTATGAGGAAATATGGAGAAACTAAGAGTTTTTCTCAAATAGTGACTTTTCATAAGACAAAGAAAATAATGGAATTAAAAATAAAATAAAAAAAAAAAATGGAAGAGGGGGACCGGACACGGCGACATGACCGTCCGTCCGGTGGTTCCTCGTTTGTCCATATTTTCGAATGCTCTTTCGTGCGTTTGGGTGCTCGTTCGTGCATTATTGCTAATGCAAAAGCGGGGGTCTAACAACCACGCCCAATATTTCGTTCGACAATCTGAATAGACAAACTCCAATATACTTTCAAGAGAATCAACTAGACAATCGGACTCAATCTAGAGAAAAGTATATCAACGAGTTTTATATCTTTATGAAAAGACGAGGGTACCCAAATATACGTCAAGCTAAAACTTTTCCTACCTATAAGTCCTCTCCGAAAGTGATTGTCTATGGACAGAGTCGAGATAATGCAACTAATCGGTTCACACTTCGTGTGATCGTCTATGGATACGAGATCGAGGCAATACAACAACGAAGTATGTTTACTTGATAAAAAGGTTCGGACTTAACCAAACACAATAGAATTGCTTATCAAGTAAATAGGAATTAACGTTTGTGTAATTTACTTTAATAATAATAAGACAGTTATAATGCGGAAATATAAATTAAATGACACAGCAAGATTTTGTTAACGAGGAAACCGCAAATGCAGAAAAACCACGGGACCTTGTCCAGAATTGAATACTCTCAGGATTAAGCCGCTACACAAAATTAAACCAACTTTGTATAGTTGAGGCCAAGCAACTAAACCTATAGTTCACCTAGTTCCGTATGTATTCCCACGCCTCCAATTTATGAATAAGTCACGTACTTGGAACAATTCCTTTGGTTCTTATTCCATACAGTAAAAGAACAACAAATCTGTTTGGTATCAACTCTATTCAACCAAGTGATGTGAGTCGGACAAAGGCTCTTCTGTTTATCTTAACATAAACTCCTTCGTCGGGTTCTTAGATCTATCTTATGTTCAACTAACAAAGGTAATTGTTAAGATTTTGCAATCAATACTTTTAATCACAAAGAATTGTATTGATGCCGATCTACACAACTAATCAATCCAATCTACCACAAGGATAAACCGATTATAGTTGGATCCTCTTATACCGAAACAAGTATTGTGCGCACCAAAGATTATGAACCCCAAATCAGAAATCTTCAATATCTTCTTTGTCTTCAAATCTTCTTAGATCTTCAATAAACACCAGCGCACAACAACTTGAATCTGTTGTGATCAATCACGCACAGAACGGAGTCTGTTAACATTGGATTATCACAAGATCGTCTTTAGCACTAACAACAGTCTAAAGATCCCTGTCGAAACTTTGATCTAGTTTGAGTGAAACTTATATCAGAAGAGAAGATTCTCAAGCATAAACAAAATAGATGAAATTAAAGTCCAACCACCGTTAGTCAATCAAATCAATCGAAAACAAAAGGTAAACCGCAATTATCTAGTTTCCCACCAACGGTACTCGTAGAGCTTCTCAATCCCAAAGAAGATTTTAAATTGAGCGGATGTAAGAGATTTCACCTAATTAGGTTACTCTCCTTTCCGAGTAGGCGGCTACACTAGTAACAACACAACCGAGGAAGTTTGCTGTCACGAGGGATTATTTTGATAGAAATGCAAACTTCAAGTATTTATAGACAAGGAATTTGGGACACCAAGGAATTTCCAAAACCGAAAATATTCTCAAAGATATTCAATATATTCCAAATTCGGTTTTCATAATTCCTGGAAATGCTCTGTCCAAAATAATGACCGAAAATCTCTTTGGAAAATCTCAACTAGTAAATGCACATTATTAATTCTCATTTTCCTAAAATAAAATTAACAACCTTAATTAACTAGTAAATGCAATCTAACACTTTATTTCTCAATTCAATCTGCAATCAAACAAATAGGAATTTGCGAGCCCGATTGAATATAAGAGAATTAACTTGAACGGTACCAAAGACTAATGTTCAAGGATCAATCAATTTCAATCAACAACCAAAGGTTGGATTTACTATTTGATCGATTCAACACACAACCTGTGATATTTCAATTATATAACAAATTATAATGTGGAAAAGAAATAACACATACACTAGAAGTTTTGTTAACGAGGAAACCGAAAATGCAGAAAAACCCATGGACCTAGCCCAGCTTTGAACACCACACTGTATTAATCCGCTATAGACACTAGCCTATTACCAATGAACTTAGGACTGGAATGTAGTTGAGCCATAATCAATCTCACATTGATCAAGGTACAGTTGCGTTCCTTACATCTCTAAACCCCAGCAGGATTCTTCGCACTTGATTCCTTTAGATGATCTCACCCACAACCAAGATTTGCTACGACCGGAATTCGAAGACTTGATAAACAAATCTGTCGCGCACAAAAAAGTCTATTGGAATAGATAAATTTGTCTCCTACAGAAATACCTAGGAGTTTTGTTCTGTCTTTTGATAAATCAAGGTGCACAGAGAACCAATTGATAAACCGGACTTATATTCCAGAAGAACAGCCTAGTATTAGCAATCACCTCACGATGATCTTAATTGTATGGTATCGAAACAAGATATTTTGGAATCACAAATGATGAGACGAAGATGTTTGTGACTACTTTTATTCTTAACTATCGGAGATAAATCTCAAGCAAATCTTAGCAAAGATAATACTCAATCACGATAGTAAAAGTAAGATCAGAACACGCAACTACAAAGAAAATAGTTGGGTCTGGATTCACAATCCCATTAAAGTCTTCAAGTCGTTAACCTACAGGTTTCGTGAAAAACCTAAGGTTAAAGGAGAATCGAATCTAGTCGCAACTAGTATCACACAGAAAGTGTGGGAATCATGTTTCCTAATTGCTAGAATTCTCCTTTATATAGTTTTCAAATCAGGTTTTGCAATCTAAGTTACCTTGGTAACAAAGCATTCAATATTCACCGTTAGATGAAAACCTGATTAGATGCAAGCTAATATATTTCAACCGTTAGATCGAACTTAGCTTGTTATACACAAATGAAATGTACCCTCATTTAGGTTTATGTAACCGTACCTAAACGTGTACACCATGTTGGTCAACAGTAGTTAACCGAGGTTAGCTATATGAACACTCTCATATCAACCTTATTCATCTTAACCATAACTAGTTCAAATGACTCAAATGAAACTAGTTAAAGAGTTTTTCAATTGCTACATTCTCATAGAAGTTTACAAGAACACAATTGAAGCAAAATCGGTTTGATTAAATCGAATCAATTCATGAACATTATAGCCACGGTTTGCAAAGAATGCATTCCTTATTATATAAATGTATTTGTTTTTGTCACAACCGATTTTAGAACTTTAACCACTTAAGCATGCAAACGGGTACGCATACTTGAATAGCCGGACCAAGTTAGGTTTTTGCCAGTATGTGAACGGGTACGCATACCTCCAAACCCAGCAGAAATTTTCGGTCATAAACCTTACGCCAGTTGTAGATGGGGAAAAACAATTTGCTGATTTTTACAGAATTCAGGAGACGACCGTGCAGAGGAGACTCCTTGAACCGAACAAATGCTCAACCTCACAGAGATGCACTGCAATAAGGGAGTGCTTTAAGTTCGAGAGATCAATCTGTAGGACTCCGGCCTAAACCAGGACAATGGTCGTTCCAGAGTCAATTCAGTCACAAGAGAGGATGGGTTGATCTATAGGAGGGAAGCTGAGAAATGTGTGAGATCAATGGTGATCGAGATTGTAGGTGTGTTGTGTATTCTGCGTAAAAAAGTTATGAATGATTGGATTTTACTCAGTTGAGAGTGATTGCTCAAACGATGAGTTCGTGTAGACGAAAGATTGTCTGTGTGAACTTGTCGAGAAAATTCTTGTCTAGACGAATGTCGTCGCTTTTCAATCATGATTCAGAAGTCTTTTATATTGCTGGAATTTTAAACACCATGATGTCATAAAGTGTGACAGTTGCTGGAGTCAGAGAGTGGGGAAGTGGGAAATCGTGTTGAAACCAGTTGCTCATCGTGCAGAGACTTGGTTAACTTTCCACCCACTACTTTGCTAACTCCTCCAACTGATTGCACGACTTGCTCACATTCTCATCGTGTGTATGAACACACGTGTCGTAGACCGCCAGACCAAAACCCTAGTTAATATCCCCCATGTGACACGATTGATGTCTCGTGAATGTGGAGTCTGCAAGGCAGACGTGTATTTAGTTAGTCAGTTGCTGACTTTATGGGACGATGAGTCCTTGTATTGCTGAGTTAAATATAATTTGCAAATGTTCTGAGACTCATGAATTGAACAAGTCTGCCGAGGCAAAAAATATCATTGTCGAATAAATGTTGATAAGCTAAGCAAACTGTATTTCTGAGTTGTTGAATATTGATAGTGTAGATGGGGAAAAACGATTTGCTGGTTTTTACGGAATTGGGGAGATGACCGTGCAGAGACTCCTTGAACCTAGCAAATGCTCAACCTCACACAGATGCATTTTAAGAAGGGAGTGTTTTAAGTTCGAGAGATCAATCTGTAGGACTCCGGCCTAAACCAAGACAATGGTCATTCCAGAGTCAATTCGGTCACAAGAGAGGATGGGTTGATCTGT
This sequence comes from Papaver somniferum, assembly GCF_003573695.1. Classification (NCBI taxonomy): domain Eukaryota; kingdom Viridiplantae; phylum Streptophyta; class Magnoliopsida; order Ranunculales; family Papaveraceae; genus Papaver; species Papaver somniferum. Next base: position 58,346,019 of record NC_039361.1, read on the forward strand.
AGGAGGGAAGCTGAGAAATGTGTGAGATCAATGGTGATCGAGATTGTAGGTGTGTTGTGTATTCTGCGTAAGAAAGTTCTGAATGATTGAATTTACTCAGTTGAAAGTGATTGCTCATAGGATGAGTTTGTGTAGACGAAAGATTGTCTGTTTGAACTTGTCGAGAAATTCTTATCTGTTTCAATCATGATTCAGAGGCTTTTTATATTGCTGAATTGAAAACACCATGATCCCATGAAGTGTGACAGTTGCTGGATTCAAAGAGTGAGGAAGTGGAAAATCGTTTTGAAACCAGTTGCTCATCGTGTGGAGACTTGGTTAACTTTCCACCCACTACTTTGCCAACTCCTCCAACTGATTGCACGGCTTGCTCACATTCTCATTGTGTGTATGAACACACGTGCCGTAGACCGCCAGACCAAAACCCTAGTTAATATCCCCCCATGTGACACGATTGATATCTCATGAATGTGGAGTCTGCAAGATAGACGTGTATTTAGTTAGTCGGTTGCTGACTTTATAAGACTATGAGTCCTTGTATTGCTGAGTTGAACATGATTTGAAAATGTTCTGAGACTCATGAATCGAACATGTCTGCTGGGACAGAAAATATCATTGTCGAATAAATGTTGATAACCTGAGCAAATTGTGTTGCTGAATCGTTGAATATTGATAGTTGAACCAATACTCCTTAGTCTGAGCAAATATTGCTAGTCTGAGCAAATATTGCTCATCTGAGAAAATGTTGCTCATCTGATGAATTATTGAATATTGATAGTTGAACCAACAATCTTCAGCGTGAACAAATATTGTCCACTTGAGCGAATGTTGTTCATTTGATGAATTTGTTGAATATTAATAATTGAACCAATATTCTTTGGTGTGAGCAGATGTTGCTCATTTGAACAAATATTGCTCGCCTGAGCAAATGTTGATTTAAGATGCCGACATCTGAGCCGAGCATAATTATTAAAATGTTGACCACAAGATCAACGTAAAATTGTTAATGTTTGAATCTGCTCAAAATTATGTTTTTTGCAGAGCTCTGGATTCGAAACCCTAATTTTGATCAATTGTTGAATTGATGATTTATTGAAAACCGTTCATGATATGAAGGAGGGACCGGCTACATGGGATGATGAATCGACCGTGTAGCTCCCAGATGCTCAAGTGAGCAAAATACCAAAGTCTCTGAAGACCAGTTGGTGAAAAGATGATTAAATGCTGGTTTATCATTTATTAAAATAGTGCTCTTCAGGTATTAAAACCTGATTATGGAGAGATAAGGGACCGACCAAGGGTGCATGAGACCGGCCCTTGGTGATCATGGGACCAGCTGATGGTCGTTTGAGCAAACTCCAAGTTTTTTGGGAAGAGTTTGGACCCAATATGAGCAATTGAGCAAATTAGGTCAAAATTGTTAAAACACGTGGGACCGGCTCTTTGCAAGCCACAGGGCCAGCCTTGATCGGTCAAGGAGACATGCCTGTGTCACCATAATGTCCGTGTCTCAGTCCTGAGAATTTCGATATTTTTCGATGCACGTTTGAGCAACATTTTGAGAAAATATGAAGGATTCAGGGTTTTGCTGAAACTGAGAAATCTTCATGAGATGATGAAAAATAATTACTAAAATAGGGGATTTGCAAGGTGTGGGACCGACCACGGCTAGGGCATGACCGACCAACTAGCAAGCTCGGTCTCGCAGCACCTTTCCCAATTTTATGTATTTTCCTTGATGTGAGGGAAATATCATGAAATTGAGGAATTTCATGAAGTTAAGGAATTTCCATGAGATTATGGATATAATAATAATAAAATAGGGAGTAATGAAGTGTGGGACCGGCTATGCCCAAGGCATGGTCGTCCTTCCAAAGAGCCCGTCCCAAGGCAGTTTTCCAAATTTTATAATATTTTTCATGATTTTAGGGAAATATCATAAAATCAAGAGGTTTGTTGAAACCAAGGAATTTTTTGAAATCAGGGAGTTTCCATGAGACGAGGGAAACATAGAAAATAATAATAATAAAATAAGGGGCGTGTGGGACCGTCTAGGGCCCGATCCCACGAGTTTCCCTAATTTTACATGATTTTCATGACCTGAGGGAATTTCATGAATTTAAGAAATTTTCATGGGATGAGGGAAATAATAATAAAATAATAAGGAATCATGAGGTATGGGACCGGCCACGGCTAGTGAGCCCGGTCCCATGACATCTTTCCTAATTTATTATTATTTCTTTGATACGAGGAAACACCATGGGACTTGGGAGTTTCCTTGAGACGAAGGATATTTGCTCAAATGAAGGGATTTTCATGAGATCAGGGAAAATAATAAAAATATGATAAAATATAAAATTGGGTGTGGGACTGGCCACGGCACGACCGGCCGGTCGGTGGTCCCAGTCCCTCAGCGCCTCGATTAATATTTTATTATTTTTTATTTTTTCCTATTTTGCATAGGTTCATCGTTCCTTCGTGTTTTGGAATGCTTGTTTGTGCATTCAGGTGCTCGTTTGTGCATTATTGTTGAGTACACTTGCACCATTTTGGTCGGAGCTACTCGAGATCTGCTCAGATGCCCGTACGTTGAACATTTATCACTAACCCGTGGAATTCTGCTGGTAAGAACCACGAATTGAAGTGACGAAATATTACGAAGAATCGTAGAATATTGCTGAATATTCAGTTCACGATTAGAGATAATTAATTGATGGCTCTATACTAGCAGGCATGCTGTCTAGAAGCATTAATTATCTGAGAATTGAGAAATATGAGCTTGTTGAAAAGTCATATCTCTTTTATATAGTCAGGGAAAACCTTGTTGCATCCTGAAGACGTTATTGCTCTATACTAGCAGGCAAGCTATCTAGGAGCCGTCCAATTAGAATGATTTTATACGCATGTCTTTTATATAGTCATGGAAAACATTATTACATCCTGAAGACGTTATCGCTCTATACTAGCAGGCAAGCTGTCTAGGAGCCGTCCAATCGTTCGATTCTATATAAAAGTGATTACTGAAATTGCTCAGTATTCATGAGATATGTCGTTGTCTCAGTTGAGAGACTGCACATCTGCATATGCCCTGAAAGACAGTATTCTCAGCCAGAGGTTCTTACGGCATGAACTTTCATACTTCAATGAGATACATGAGCCTCAATACTCATCTGATTGCTTGCTCAGGAGTGTGTACAATTATGGTTTTACGATTTTAGGCTTTGTCGAAAATCCACCATCTACATTAAGTCCTCTGCTTAGTGAGGGACAGTCATGTTCCTCAGTCAGCACTGGATGGTGATTTTCTAGTCATAAACGAAATAAGTAATTGAACTTAGTCGTAATATAAGATGTTACCGGATTTTCGATTGTACGAATGAACCATGGTTTGAACGAAGATCCCAGTGGCATGATAGAGCATTGTCTAACGAGCGTAAAGAAGTGTAACACCGCTGATTTGGTGATGGAACCTTGGTCGGTTTAGGATTCACAGATCCGGGCCCAAGAAAGGAATCCGTTTTAGCGCGGACGTTCGTTCGTTCGTTAGTTTAAGAAACAAACAAAATAGACCTGACTCTAATGATAAAAATTTTGTCTATGAGCTTTCACGAAAAACAAAATTTTATTTTTCAAATACGTGAGATTTCACAAAGTGGAATAAACTCTCGTTTAAAAGGTGGATGCTCGTACGAGAGAAATTTTTTTGAACAAACGTGCGTCTGTTAGTAATAAAATTTTGTTTATGAGATTTCATGAAATTTTTATCTTCGAGCTTTCAGAAATCTTTGAAAATATACTCTCGCCTCAAAGAAAGATGCTCATGCGAGGGAGCAAAAAAAAATATAGATATATTTTTCAAATTTACGTGAGTTTCACGTTAAATATTTATATATTTTGTAAAATCATGTTTTGATTTTGAACAACTGTTGAAAGTAGACCATTATACATGGTGAAATAATGTTTGTATGTGAGTTTTCACAATTGTAGAATAGACGTCTGTCTAGTTTTTTGAAAAACCAGTGGATGTTAAAATTCACGTGGGTTGTTCACGGTTTTATGAAAATCAAGTCATGATTTTGAATAATGAATTTTGCTCGTCTTTGCAGGTTTGAGGGAACGAGCAAGTTTTCGAAATTCTGACGTTATAATCACTACAGCTAGTGAAATTATAAATAAGTAAGAGTTGAATTGTTACCATTTTGTTTCGCGTTTGTTATTGGTATATCCATGACTTCATGTATTTCGCCTCAGATAGTGATGACTTCTGGTTACGACCACTCTTCTGGCCCTTCTGGGGAACGCTTCAGAAATATCAATTCAAAGATGAGGACTTCTGCAGATGTTCATGCCGAGGTGAATCAACCTTTCAGAGATGCTAGAAAGCTGATGCATTGTATGTCTCTAGATCATCTGGGAGTCGTCTGTGGTGGAATCAACGCTTTCTTAGCCTTAGCAGATGCATAAGAGAAGCAGGGACGAGATGAGTTATTACTGAAAAGGAAAGCTAAAGATGAAAGGTTTTCAACTTGTCAGCAAAACGCCGCCGGCTTCAGCAAATGAGACTAGCGGCTGAAGATGAAGTCTGATCTCGCGCGGAAGGCGTAGCTTCTGATTCAGATGTAGATGAATGAAGAATTTCGTCATCAGAAAATTTAGAAGTCGGGTCTTCATTGAAAATGTTGTAGAATCTTCGTCCGATGTCGGATTTTTGTGATCTACCCATGTTTCTTCATCCTAAAAAAATTTCCAAGATTTAACTCAGAAGATTTTCGGCTTTTGAGAACGTTTGAGGGCCGAAATTGACGAAACAGTAAACTTCCAGGAGGTTTCCAGAAATTTTACAGCTGGTATGTAGTCCAATGTTTTGACCACATATCTTTGCTCGTTCATCCAATTACTATGAATTTTGGGTATGTTATAGAGGACATCCATACGAAGATAATGGTATATTACCCATCCCTAGATTCTTCACCAATTTCTCCCAGCTCGCTTCTTTGTGCAGGACAGCATAAAATCATCTCAGAAGAGCTTGTTTTAAAACACTCTTGTTGTGTCTTTGGACCATTCGGTTGTATCTTGAACGGTTGGTGAAGGATTTCAATGTCATTGATGCATTTGATATAAGGACTCCTTGATTGATACATGAGCATGGTGCTTGCAGCCATCTTGTTTCTGTCAGTCGTAGAAACATCACTTCTGGAACCCTGGTCACGAGACCATAACTGAGGTTGCTCTCAAGAGGGGGTGGTGTAATGACCATGGTTTCATGTCTCGGTGGTAGCATTCCTTTTATGATGAATGATTATCACATGAGGGTCTGGTGCCACGGGTCTTGGACTGTGAAACTGATCGTCATGATCAGTGAACCGTCAATCCCCAGTATTTTGTTAAATTTCTCCTTTTCGTTTTCTCTTCTTCTGGAAAGACTTGGATAGAGGACCCAGGTATAAAAATTAATGTAAAGACCTAGGTGGTCGAATTTGGAGGTACCTTGATGAAGTACTTAGTGGAAAGACCTGGTGGACAACGATCAACTGTGGAAGTTATGAATCCCGTCTAAGAATTGCTGCTTGCATGTTGTACGCTCTGGAAGCTGTAGGAACCTCATACGACGTCGAAATTCGATGCTTGACCCCAACTTTTGAAGCCAAGAGACTGAGTTATCACATGAGAAAATAATCATTCAATTTGGAGCTGTAGAGGTCAGCCAACGAAGCGTTCACATTTGTAATTTTTAATCCCGTACAATTTTTTCAGATTTCGTAGACTGACGGTAAAGGCCATATCTTTCAGCTCGTATGTCCGATTGATGCGCACTTTAGAAGAGACATAGACGAACATCTTTTGTTGAGGAAGCATTGTCCCATTCCTCACCCATTGGTACGTTTTCTGTAAACCCGTGGCCTGAAGTGTGTTGTATCTCACTTGTAGAGGTGATGAGAACATCTTGTAGAAGACTTTGGATTGTGCCCACCAGTCGTGCAAGATTTGGGAAGACTTTCATGTGAACATACTTCATGTCTACACACCTTGATATGAATCATTAGTGCTTGGAGAAGTCCGCTTCTTCGAGCAATACTTCAGAGAATGGTTAATTGATGAAGCCCTGTCATGTGGATGTTGCTCTTGAGACCGTTGATGCTAGCTCACGACTGAAATTTCTCCAGAAATTCTTGTTGATGTTGAGACCGTGAACGGAGCTCCTCCACATATCCTTGTTGATGCCGATACTATGTTTGGAGTTGCTCCAGAGATCGAAAAAGGCTAGAACCATGATTATCGATATATCCTTTGCTCCTTCATCCAGTGAGCCTTTCACAAACTAGTTGGTGAGTTGAGCATTCCTAAGATGAAGATGTTCTAGAAATTAAACCCAAATTCTCCTGAATATGACTTTACTATGAAGTGGCTTCGTCAGAAAATCGATGTTGTTATGGCAGATAACAGCGGCAATCTCCATTCTGGATGTGAGGAGAAAAAGTTCCTTGGTCGTGCAAGGCTTGTGATGTAGAGAGGTTCCGTTGATGAAGTTTCATGGAATCACATCAGATTGCAAATTCCAATAATATCAAGTCCCCAGTGTATGTTGAAGGAGTTTGTGCCATCCATAGATGAATGATGTTGCATCTGCTTCAGAAGTATTGTCATGGGATAATGAATAATTAGCGATTGTAATCTAGTTACACTTTGATTGCGTTGGTGTTGAATCAGTGTGTCATCATCGAGATATTTGTGCTAAAGCTTGATGCGCCGTTATAGGAGGTGTACTCTTTAATTGGGAGTACAATTTGAAGGCTTCTTAGATGCTTGAGAGTTGAAGCGTCATATCCCTTGAGCATGTCTTAGGTTTGATCGTTTGGGTCCCATATATCTTCTGTTGATTCAACATTCCTTTAGTTTCGGTATTGGGATTCAACACTTGTGCAGATATCAAAGCTTTCTGGTTTTTTGGCACACATGAACACTCCTGCAAGGCTATGGAGAAGTGACCAAATTGTTCTTTTCCGTGCTTGAACATCATCTCAGTAATGAACGTCTCAGTGAGATGCTCGATTCAGAGAAATGTCAGATTCAAGCACTTGGTAAAATATTGCTGAAGTGAGATTATCCACTTATAGCGTCTCGTAGAGTTGCTAGCAGAATTGAGTCCCCGGGATAGCATGTGAGGAAATAAATGACATAGACATGGAACGAGACTTGCCTGAGTGCGGAACTTCTTGATGAATGTGTATGCATCTTTTGCAGGTTCTTGCTTCAACCTCGTTAAAGTTTGAAATTCCTCCAAGTACTCTGATGATGGAATGTCCGTCAAATCTTCTGGATCAGAAATTTCTTCGTTGGAGAGATGTGCAACCAAAGGCACCTCGTAAGTACCCATCTTTTCAGCATGGATCCACGTTCGTCTTAAGGACGTGTCATATCCTGGATCTTCCTGATTATGTGAAACTTGGTTTCAGTCCAGGTTGAACTTATGTTCACTTTGAGAGTGATGTAGCCACAAGTATTTCCGAGCGTTTCTTTAAGGTCTCTGATTGAGATGGGAGCATGAGTAGCTTCTTGTCGAGTGATTCCTGTGGATTCGATGGTTTTCAGTGGAATGTTGTTGATGGCGGTGCCAGCATCGATCATCGTTCTTCCAAATTCGTTTCTTCTAAGATTGACTATGGTAAGCAGTCCCCAGTCGTACATCTCTTGGTATGTGTATGGAGGCTCAAGAAGTATTTCCGGAATGGACTTCTTGACACGATGTGGTTCAGTGTCGTGAACATGTCTCTCCTTTGTGCCTTCGACAGATAGAGCAATTCACGTTCGACGAAGGATTGAACTGCCTCTTTGATAGGTTGTTCAGAGAGTGTAAAGGTTCTGATTGGGAGAGGATTCTTGTGTACTCCTTCAGTCCCCAGTTGAAGCTATTATGGATCAACCTTCTCTTTGAAAATGTGCTTCAAAATATTGCAGTTGCTTGTTGGATGATTGATGAATCCATGAAGGTGACAGTACCTGGGATTCTCCATTTCTTCTTCAGTTGTCTCTCTCCTGATGAATGACAATTTGATTATGCCATCTTGAACCCATACTTCCAATAACTTGATCACTCCTTCATGAGAAGAGAGAAGTTTGAGTATGTACGATCATTTCCCCGTTCGTTGATGCCGGGTCAAGTTTTGTGCATTTCAAGATTGGTTAACTTTCTTTGGTGCTTTTAGAGGAGCTAGAAGTATGCTTGCGTGGAGGTTCGGCTTTCCGTTTTCTCCCTTCTGCAACAGTGTTTGTGGAAGGCTGAAGGTTATATTGCTTGTTGATCAGACGTCTGCTACCTCGAGTGTCTCGCGGTTCTTCAGCCTTTGTAGCTTTTGTTCTTTCCAGTAAAACGGGTGCAGTAGTTGCCGATCTCTTCGCCGCTAATTGAAGCTCTGGGAAGGTTTGGAAACGAAGATTTTCCAATAAAGCTCTGTAGACTAGGATCATGCCGTTGATACACAAGTCTACCAGTTGTTGCTCCGTGACATCTGGATCATGACAATCCAGGACCTGGACTCTGAATTTTTTCACGTAGTCATTGGGGTGTTCATTGCTCCTCTGAAACATTCTTACAAGATCATAGAGAGTAATTTTCTCTAACACAAAGAAGTACTTTCTGTAGAAGGCGTTAATCATTTCTCTTCAATTGTTGATAGTGATCGTTGTCGTATGCGTCAAAAATAAATTACACTTTCTTACTACTCAAAATATAAATACAGCAAGGGCAAGAAAGGATCGTTCCCACATAGAGGACTAAGGTTGTCAAATTGTTTCGGTTTTCTATAAATACCAATGGGGGGTTTTCTGATTTTTATATACTAAGATAAAATAAAAACAAAACAAAGAAATAAACAAGCAAATCAAATAGAGAAGATATTGGTTAAGGATTCATCTTCATTCACAAACATGCTTTTTAACAATAACTATAATTGATATTTAATCTCTCTTTTATCAAAGGCCCTAAGATACCTTGATCGCAAGTATATCCCGCAAATCTCCTATTTTCATCAACAAACACATTAAAAGACGCGAGTATGAATTCTACCTTAGAGAACAACCTAACGTGTATAAGCACTAATCAAGTTTAATTCCCTAGATGCATTAAGTTTTATGAAATCAGGTCAATCAAAGCAATCGAACGTGTAAAAGCACTAATCCGATTTAACAAAGGTTATGACTCACTTGTGACTACTAGGATGTATCATTACAAGCAATAATCACAATTATGCTACTTGTATTCAAGGTGTATCACGTTTACGTATAATAAACCCTAAACTAGCAATAGATATGATTACGAGTTCTACCAATTTGTAACTTGACAAAACTAACAATCAATCATACATGGCGATATTTCTAGCGAATCATAATCGATAAAACATGAGACGAAACTAATTTATTGAGCACAACCCATGTTTGAAAATCCAACTTATTCCTTAACCAAAAGATAATTAGCTACACATGTTCATGGAGTTCATCACAAGAATAAAGAGAAAAATCATGTTTCTAAACCCTATAAAACAAAAGTAGAGACCAAGATAAGATACAAAGATAATAGATAATTGTGGGTTTCTCCCTTTTATACTTTCCCTCCTCTGATTTCTTAACTTAGGTCGCACCCATATCCCCTGCTAAAAGCCGGCTCCTAAAACAGCCCACAAGTGAAGCCCATTCAAAGTAGGTCCAAGTCCATCCGAGTCGCACCGGATCAGCTGAGTCGGATCGGATCACTGAGTGAAATCGGCAGAATGAAATTCCAGCCGTGTTCCCTTTGTTTTCTTGTTGATTTCCGGCCTGTCTCAGGCTAATTTCCCTGCACAATTCCATCTCATACAAAACCGTTCATTCGGTAGACTACCCCATCTATCAGTTCACTCCATACCAACATTAACCTATAGCAACACCATCTCTGCAGCTCAACTCCTAATTCCACCAGCGACGCGAGCAATCCCTTCTCATCACAAACCAACTACAGCTCAGCTGCAACCATTTCTCAAACCTGGAACCCACTTCTCTGTTTAACAACTCCAACCACACAACTGCAACAACAACATCACTTGGTTCTTTCTCGGCTGCACACCAACTGCATCATTTCTGCAGCTTCCATCTCAACTGCAACTGCTTCATAACCAGCTGCAGCTAACTCACCCTACCTTGTAATGTCAGCATCAACAGATCCTTTCATGTTCTTCAGCTCTGCCTCAAGCCACTTCTACTGTTCTATCTCCAACTGCAGTATCATCTTAACCACCAACTTCTGCCATTCCAGCTTCATAGCTTCTCAATCTTCCCTGTATAGCACTTCACAGCCAGCACCAGTGCCTTCAAGATGACTTCAGTTCTTGCCAAACCCTGTAATACAACTTCACAGCAGCATCAATAAAAAAAGGAATCTCCTTGCACTTCCATTTGTTGTAGCCTCTGCACCCACAATGCCATTACCAGTACCATATGTAGCTTCAGCAGCAACTCCACCAAAACTGCAGCACCAACTGCAACTCCTAGCTGAATCTGACTTCAACCCATTTTCCAATTCTTCCCTCCTAACACCAATACTGGCAGCAACTTCTTGTTCTTCTCAACTTCAGAAATCCATTAAAACCAATTCAATCAGATTCCATTAATCGACCCACCACGGACTGCTAATTATCGAACATCTCAGATCCACCATATTCAACCACCAAACCCTTGAATCTCAGAACCCTAACTTCATCTCAATTCAACAGAAATTACATAACAGCTTCACTGATTTCCCATCTCAATATTTCTCCGCTCCTCATTGCAGCTCAGCACTGCATCATTTCCTGTGACTCCATGTGCAAAGGGTTTTATTGACTGCAACTGCAATTCCCTCTCAGGATCAGCTTCAGCTGCACAGCACCATCAGCACGACCAACTCCAGCCAGATCTCTGTAGCATCAACCACCAGTTTCCTGCAACTTCAGTACAGGAAATAATACATAGCAACACACTTGATACAATCTCATATTCACCTGCAATCCACTGTTAGTTGTAGCTGCTCTTCAGTTTCATTACCACCTGCAGCTTCAACTCATTCTAGTCCATAGGTCCCTGCAATCAGCACTAAACATGCATCCATTCATTCACCATGACCTGTACAGCTGCAACCAACACATCTCCGCTTGCATATCTTTGCTTCCAGTTGCGCACTTCAGCTCAGCTGCAGGCCAACCAACACACCAGCTTACCATTCTGCTTCATTCCTTCAATTCCATATCTCAGCATCACTAGCCATCTCAGTTTCCAACTGCAATTTCATCACCACTGCAACTCACTTCCATTACTGCACACACAGCAGAAATTCCATTTGAGCTCCAACTGCATCTTCAATTTCATGAACCTCCTCCCTGTAATTCTCAACATCAAACAGATTCCTCTCTGGATACTCATCCGGATGCAACTAAAACAGCAGATAAATCCCCATGAACAACACCATACTCTTCAACTGAGTTCAAACCCTAACATGCATCTAACCCCTTCTTCCAATTGCAACTGCTCAAACCCATGAATTCAGACAAACCCATAATTACTTCTGTCTAACAGCAACAAGATCAGCTCAAGAACTGCATCATCCTCTTCATATCTGTGAGGTTCGTTTGTAACAAACCCTAACAGACCCATTTCAGCATCTAAATCCATTGAGACAACATCAACAACAACCCATTCCTGCAGTTTCCGCCAAATCTTATTCTCCACTGCCATCAGAACATCTCTCATACTCAACCGTCAGCAAAACCCAATTCATTTCTCTCTTGACTTCAAATTCATAGCCAAACCCTTCAATTCTTCCCTTTATAGATGTACAAAATCAGTCACAAATCTCAGACCATAGGAATGCCTTCTTCCCTGATTTTCATCTCAGAACATGAATAAATTCGAACACCAAGACCCATCTAATTCACGGCAACAAGTCCCTCAATTATGCTCATCTCCCATTCACGAATTTGTCCTAGAATCACCTCGTCCAGCAGCTGAATCAATGACTGCAACAAACCCCGTTCCTTCCATGCAATTCTGGCCAAAATCTCCATGATTTGAAGACACTCAATCCTGCCCCTTGTTGGCTGTGAGAAGAACTCTGAACCCTGGTAAATACCCATGGTTGGAAGCAACAAGCTTGCTCGATCTCCATCTCTGCTCGTTAACTAGTGACAAAAGAAAAACTCAAATTGGGTTTCAACTGAGAAGTGAGACCTAATTTTTCTCCATCTTGAATGCACATGTGTGACTCACATATGGTGAACTCCATTCAGAACTAGACGCACCCTTTCTACCTTAGCTGGTACAAGTTAGGCCACCAGTACTAAGCCCCTGGTCCTTCCAACCCAGCTGCTTGTAGGCCACATAGTATGTGGTTGTATTGCCTTGAGCCCTGAATGCATAGTTGTTGAAAATCAGCGTCATCTCCAGGTTTCCTGCCATCGACGTCCTTGGTATCCAGTTTATTGGTATGACGCTTTTGCTCTTCTTTGAATTCTTTCATCAACAGTAGCCGTCTCTTACTTCTCATATCCACTTTTTCTCTTCAATTCCTTTTCATCACTAAGGTTGTCATGCTTTTCAGACAGAGATGAAGAAATAAAAGCAAATAATGAGAAATAATCAGCCTCCAACATCAGTTGCACTTGAAATGACACTTTTGCCTTGTTTCTTCTTCTTTCGTTCCAAATGACTCCAAAGTACCTAAACACTCAAAAGTAAACATAAGATACATAATATACAAGAAAACTCGCAAAAGAAAGCATAAATACTAGATATAAAAGTAGGTGTTTACAACACCTATCAAATTCCCCCACACTTAGACTTTGCTAGTCCTCGAGCAAATCAAACAAAAAATTCTAAAACATACATACAACTCCGTGTCGCCGAGGATACAGTTACTCTTAGCATGAATAATAGGCCTTTGAACCCCTAGGTGTCCCTAGTGGACGAGTTATAGTCTCGTGAAGGTTTACAAGAGGTCTGCCTACAAAACCTATATTTTCAACTCCATCTACCTGTGACAAATCCATGAATGAATCCAAAATGGTTGCAAAAGGAGGTACCTTGTTATGGATCCAAATTAATATATATAAATTAAGCTCTGTTAAGAAAGTCGAACAAGCCACAATATCGGAAACTAACAAACCACAATCACAAATGAATAGATAAAGAAGATGGAAATAGATATAGATGGTTGCGATGTTTACTAAAGTGATCGATGTTTCCCATATCTGTCTGAAGGTCACTGCCAAGATGAACCTATGCATCCTAATTGATTGAGCTACTGGTCTGAATTCTAATATCAACACAGCTAGCATATACAAGGGAACCAGCGGTCGACAAACTTAATTCTAGATCAATTCACTGGCATAAATAAGGGAACCAGTGATCGATTTTATTCAACATAATAATAAATATTTTTTTTTTTTTGATAAATTTCTGAGAACAAATATTTAACTTTCATTAAACCTTTGTAAAATTTCTTTTTTTTTTTCTTTTCTTTTTTCTTTTTTCACCTTTTTTTTCTTTTTTTTAATCGACAACATGATTGGATCTTTTGGATCCAAGCGCATGCTTCTTGTCAGCAGATTACATGGTAATTCCCGTGGATCCTGCATTCCACGCTTTTTTAGGCGACGAAGACAGGGAGAACACACACATATTGCTTTATCCAAGTGTCAAATTTATTTCGTTTGGTCAATTGGTCGGTCTTTTTTTTTTTTTTTGTAGTAACTCAATCACACAATTTCATCCTAGCAGCAATAACAATTCGATGTTAGTGACCCACCAAATCACATAGATATAACATAAAGGTTGCAAAAGTAAAAACATAAAGTGATATGGTGATATTCCGAGATATGGTAACAACTTTCATATTATTTCTAACACTTGAATAATTTTGTCCCTTGTAGTTAATGGGTTCCTCAACTCCCGCAGCCAAGATGGTTCCATCCATTTAGATTGATAGTGTCATCCTAAAGGCACATATTTCTACGTTTCGGAGTGTATAAAACATTTTTTTAATCATAAAAGGGAAAACCCAACAAGGCTAAAAACTCTATATGCGAAAACACTCCCCCACACTTAAACTTTACATTATCCTCAATGTAAATTAAGTCATCCAAAGTAAAATTTTAAGATGGGAAATTCATAACATGATATATATATACACAATAAGAAAATAAAATGCATGATAAAAAATGATATTCCAACTCATAGCTATTTCTGAAAAATAGAGGATAAACACTAAACAAGCTATTTAGTTGGCATCTAATCCCAACTCAGCCAATATATATACCTCATCGTCAAGAAAAAATTCCATCTACTTAGAAAGGCTAGTGTTTATTCTAAATTGTTCAAAATTTTCTAAAAGTTGGAGTTTTGATATGCAAATATCCAAAATAAGAAAATAAAGATAAAAGACTTGAGAAATAAAAAGATAGAGATAGAAGCACAAAACCAGTGGGTTGCCTCCCATTTAGCGCTTGGTTTAAATTCGTCATCCCGACTTGCAAGACCGAATCCCCATACACCAATAACCTGAAAAGTTGAGGATCCTTCTATAGAACTCGTTTTGCAAACACTAGCTTCGCACACATATTAGTAATATAAAACAAAAACGAAGCTATTAACCGATAAAAGTTTCCCCCACACTTATTCTTGTCCACACTTGGAAGTGGATATAAAATATAGAATTCGTGAACTTTCATGGTTTCTTGTTCATAAACCTGCATAGCATGAGAATCAAATGTTTCCAATGGCGGATATCGAGAAACAAAGTCATTCAACAATGTTTTCGAAGCACATACATTCAAACCAATAATAGATAAAGGAGAAGAAACAATATGCAAAGGGTTAGACAAACCTTGCACAATCTCTTGTATTACGGAATCCTCTTCATCCTTGAAAAACTCAAGTGAGTTATTCACCTCTTTTATATCATGGTCCTCTATCAAACCTTGCAACCATTCTTCATCTGTTTCTGTCTTAACCAAAGTCTCGACATAAACATCATCATTACAATTATTTGCAAGCTCAATTGGGTCTTCCACAATTTTGGTCATATCGGCTTCATTATCAACACACTCTTATTTGTTGCAAGGTACATACTCCACTGCGGATTCAAGTCTCACCATAAGGAACTTTTTAAGAACACGCATTGCATCATCCTCAAGCTCTACCTTTTGAATAGGTTCTTGATCATTATTAAGATCAATGCTTGAGTAAGCTGCACTAGTGTCATCATATTCCTTTTCATCTTCACTTTGATCGTAAAAAGACTCCATTGTACACTCCTCGGGGATGTCACCATAAATTGGTTCAAGCGTTGTACTTTCATAGTCATCGTCACTATCATAGTTGACATAAGATTGGATACCACTTCTCAAAGATTGGTCTTTCGCAGAATTTTGCATGTCCTCTTTGTATTCTTCAATGCCTTGTCTTAAAATGGAAACACCTTTTTGAAGCTCTTGGAGTGATCCATCCAAATTTTGAAAATAGTGTTCCATTTGTTGGAAAAGCTCGTTCGACAAGGAAAAAGTAGAATCACTTACTTCAGTATTTCTAGGCCAATTATCTTCCATTTGAATGGGTGAATGATCATAACTACGATCAGAAATTGGGCCAAACATACTATTAGCATATTCGGTCGACGAAATTGGTTCCACGCTTGGTTGTCTACAAACTGACTCCATGCGCACCATAAATTGTTACATCTCATCTACCAAACTCGAAGAAATATAAATAGGAGTACAACTAGTCTCCCATCCTTGTGGTTGCTCATTTACATACCTACCGTAAGAAAGTTGGTATGTATGAGAATAACTCAAAGGGTACGTAGAATATTGACCTTAACCAAAGGATTGGTTTTGATTGTATTCTCCGCAAGGATGATAGTTGTCATAATTTTGTTGAGGTTGAAAATCGTACCCATTGTTCCAATATGCTCCGTCCATAGTAATTGGTACCTGAAACAAGAGTTCTCAAAACAAGGTTAAAAACCAGAAAATAAAGATAAAAACAAAATAAAATAAAACAAGACTAAAAACAAAAATAAGAAACCAAAAACAAATGACAACCACTGCCTCCCCGGCAACGGCGCCAAAATTTGATCTCTGTCGTATGCGTCAAAAATAAATCACTTTCTTACTACTCAAAATATAAATATAGCAAGGGCAAGAAAGGATCGTTCCCACATAGAGGATTAAGGTTGTCAAATTGTTTCGGTTTCCCATAAATACCAATGGGGGGTTTTCTGATTTTTATATACTAAAATAAAATAAAAACAAAACAAAGAAATAAACAAGCAAATCAAATAGAGAAGATATTGGTTAAGGATTCATCTTCATTCACAAACATGTTTTTTTAACAATAACTAGAATTGATATTTAATCTCTCTTTTATCAAAGGCCCTAAGATACCTTGATCGCAAGTATATCCCGAAAATCTCCGATTTTCATCAACAAACACATTAAAAGATGCGAGTATGAATTCTACCTTAGAGAACAACCTAACGTGTAAAAGCACTAATCAAGTTTAATTCCCTAGATGCATTAAGTTCTATGAAATCAGGCCAATCAAAGCAATCGAACGTGTAAAAGCACTAATCCGATTTTACAAAGGTTATGACTCACTTGTGACTACTAGGATGTATCACTACAAGCAATAATCACAATTATGCTACTTGTATTCAAGGTGTATCACGTTTACGTATAATAAACCCTAAACTAGCAATAGATATGATTACGAGTTCTACCAATTTGCAATTTGACAAAACTAATAATCAATCATACATGACGATATTTCTAGCGAAACATAATCGATAAAACATGAGACAAAACTAATTTATTGAGTACAACCCATGTTTAGAAATCCAACTTATTCCTTAACCAAAAGATAACTAGCTACACATGTTCATGAAGTTCATCACAAGAACAAAGAGAAGAATCATGTTTCTAAACCCTAGAAAACAAAAGTAGAGACCAAGATAAGATCCAAAGATAATAGATAATTGTGGGTTTCTCCCTTTTATACTTTCCCTTCTGATTTCTTAACTTAGGTCGCACCCACATCCTATGCCAAAAGCCGGCTCCTAAAACAGCCCACAAGTGAAGCCCATTCAAAGTAGGTCCAAGTCCATCCGAGTCGCACCGGATCAGCTGAGTCGGATCGGATCACTGAGTGAACTCGGCAGAATGAAATTCCAGCAGAGTTCCCTTTGTTTTCTTGTTGATTTCCGGCCTGTCTCAGGCTAATTTCCCTGCACAATTCCATCTCATACAAAACCATTCATTCAGCAGACTACCCCATCTATCAGTTCACTCCATACCAACATTAACCTGTAGCAACACCATCTCTGCAGCTCAACTCCTAATTCCACCAGCGACGCGAGCAATCTCTTCTCATCACAAACCAACTACAGCTCAGCTGCATCCACTTCTCAAACCTGGAATCCACTTCTCAGTTTAACAACTCCAACCACACAACTGCAACAACAATATCACTTGGTTCTTTCTCGGCTGCACACCAACTGCATCATTTCTGCAGCTTCCATCTCAAATGCAACTGCTTCATAACCAGCTGCAGCTAACTCACCCTACCTTGTAATGTCAGCATCAACAGATCCTTTCATGTTCTTCAGCTCTGCCTCAAGCCACTTCTACTGTTCTATCTCCAACTGCAGTATCATCTTAACCACCAACTTCTGCCATTCCAGCTTCATAGCTTCTCAATCTTCCCTGTATAGCACTTCACAGCCAGCACCAGTGCCTTCAAGATGACTTCAGTTCTTGCCAAACCCTGTAATACAACTTCACAGCAGCATCAATAAAAAAGAAATCTCCTTGCACTTCCATTTGTTATAGCCTCTGCACCCGCAATGCCATTACCAGTACCATCCGTAGCTCCAGCAGCAACTCCATCAAAACTGCAGCACCAACTGCAACTCCTAGCTAAATCTGACTTCAACCCATTTTCCAATTCTTCCCTCCTAACACCAATACTGGCAGCAACTTCTTGTTCTTCTCAACTTTAGAAATCCATTTAAACCAATTCAATCAGATTCCGTTAATCGACCCACCACAGACTGCTAATTATCGAACATCTCAGATCCACCATATTCAACCATCAAACCCTTGAATCTCAGAACCCTAACTTTATCTCAATTCAACAGAAATTACATAACAGCTTCACTGATTTCCCATCTCAATATTTCTCCGCTCCTCATTGCAGCTCAGCACCGCATCATTTCCTGTGACTCCATGTGCAAAGGGTTTTATTGACTGCAACCGCAATTCCCTCTCAGGATCAGCTTCAGCTGCACAACACCTCCAGCCAGATCTCTGTAGCATCAACCACCAGTTTCCTGCTACTTCAGTTCAGGAAACAATACATAGCAACACACTTGATCCAATCTCATATTCACCTGCAATCCACTGTTAGTTGTAGCTCCTCTTCAGTTTCATTACCACCAGCAGCTTCAACTCATTCTAGTCCATAGGTCCCTGCAATCAGCACTAAACATGCATCCATTCATTCACCATGACCTGTACAGCTGCAACCAACACATCTCCACTTGCATATCTTTGCTTCCAGTTGCGCACTTCAGCTCAGCTGCAGGCCAACCAACACACCAGCTTACCCTTCTGCTTCATTCCTTTAATTCCATATCTCAGCATCACTAGCCATCTCAGTTTCCAACTGTAATTTCATCACCACTGCAACTCACTTCCATTACTGCACACACAGCAGCAAATTCCATTTGAGCTCCAACTGCATCTTCAATTTCATGAACCTCCTCCCTGTAATTCTCAACATCAAACAGATTCCTCTCTGCTCATCTGGATTCAACTGAAACAGCAGATAAATCCCCATGAACAACACCATACTCTTCAACTGAGTTCAAACCCTAACATACATCTAACCCCTTCTTCCAATTGCAACTGCTCAAACCCATGAATTCAGAGAAACCCATAATTACTTCTGTCTAACAGCAACAAGATCAGCTCAAGAACTGCATCATCCTCTTCATATCTGTGAGGTTCGTTTGTAACAAACCCTAACAGATCCATTTGAGCAACCAAATTCATTGAGACAACATCAACAACAACCCATTCCTGCAGTTTCCGCCAAATCTTCTTCTCCACTGCTATCAGAACATCTCTCATACTCAACCGTCAGCAAAACCCCAATTCATTTCTCTCTTGACTTCAAATTCATAGCAAAACCCTTCAAATCTTCCCTTTGTAGATGTACAAAATCAGTCACAAATCTCAGACCACAAGAATGCCTTCTTCCCTGATTTTCAGCTCAAGAACATGAACAAATTCGAACACCAAGACCCATCTAATTCACGGCAACAAGTCCCTCAATTCTGCTCATCTCCCATTCACGAATTTGCCTAGAATCACCTCGTCCAGCAGCTGAATCAATGACTGCAACAAACCCCGTTCCTTCCATGCAATTCTGGCCAAAATCTCCATGATTTGAAGACACTTAATCCTGCCCCTTGTGGCTGTGAGAAGATCTCTGAACCCTGGTAAATACCATGGTTGGAAGCAACAAGCTTGCTCGATCTCCATCTCTGCTCGTTAACTAGTGACAAAAGAAAAGCTCAAGTTGGGGTTCAACTGAGAAGTGAGACCTAATTTTTCTCCATCTTGAATGCACATGTGTGACTCACATATGGTGAACTCCATTCAGAACTAGACACACCCTTTCTACCTCAGCTGGTACAAGTTAGGCCACCGGTACTAAGCCCCTGGTCCTTCCAACCCAGCTGCTTGTAGGCCACATATGTGGTTGTATTGCCTTGAGCCCTGGATGCAAAGTTGTTGAAAATCAGCGTCATCTCCTGGTTCCCTGCCATCAACGTCCTTGGTATCCAGTTTATTGGCATGACGCTTTTGCTCTTCTTTGTATTCTTTCATCAACAACATTCTTCAATTCCTTTTCATCACTAAAGCTTTCATGCTTTTCAGACAGAGATGAAGAAATAAAAGCAAATAATGAGAAATAATCAGCCTCCAACATCAGTTGCACTTGAAATGACACTTTTGCCTTGTTTCTTCTTCTTTCGTTCCAAATGACTCCAAAGTACCTAAACACTCAAAAGTAAATATAAGATACATAATTTACAAGAAAACTCGCAAAGAAAGCATAAATACTAGATATAAAAGTAGGTGTTTACAACACCTATCAGATAGTTCCTGGTGCGAAGTTGTTGTACCAGTTGTATGCTATGCCTTTCAAGGATTTTGAAAATTCTTTGAGGCGAACAACATGGTTATGTTCATGTTCGCCCAAAGCCTCCATAAACCGAGAAACATGTTCTCGAGCATTGTCGGTTCCATCATAAAGGGTGAACGTTGGAGAGACATAACCTTTTGGAAGAGGAATCCTTTGCTTAACAGTAGGGTATGGAGGTTGGTGACGATGGATATGTGACGTATTGTCTTTTCCATGGTTCTCCAAGAGGCATTCCAAATCTTCCCGAGTAATGAAATCTGATGATTCCTTTGATGATGGAACATCTGCAGCTTTGCGGACTTCGCTGTCATCCACTGTATGAATTGGAACTACTTCAGGATCAGCATCTGAGGATGTTTCTTTTCCTTTTCCCTTTTCTTGAGTCTTCTCTGACATCTTGTCAGTGAGAGTTTTGAGATAATTGCACAGCTTCTTATGTGTTGCAGCCATGTCAGTCTGATTCTTGGAAAGAGTCTCTTGCACCTTCATGAGATCAGCTATGGTAGGTGGGTTTTCTCTGATTTCCTCATGGAAACGACCAAACGGGGGATGTGCTCCAGTATCGGTCTGATGAGGAGTGACGCCACCGCCATTGTTGGAAGCAGGAATGGTTTCTGGAATATCATCATTAGTATCGTTGCTAGTGTTAGCATCATTTGTGTTAGGATATGCGATCGTGCGTGACCTAAGATCAACCATCTTGTGAAAGCTTGAGATTGCAACCGAGAGATTAATCTCCCACTGTGGTCGCAAATCTGTAGATGGGGAAAAACGATTTGCTGGTTTTTACGGAATTGAGGAGATGACCGTACGGAGACTCCTTGAACCGAGCAAATGCTCAACCTCACACAGATGCACTGCAAGAAGGGAGTGCTTTAAGTTCGAGAGATCAATCTGTAGGAATCCGTCCTAAACCAAGACAATGGTCGTTCCAGGGTCAATTCGGTCACAAGAGAGGATGGGTTGATCTGTAGGAGGGAAGCTGAGAAATGTGTGAGATCAATGGTGATCGAGATTGTAGGTGTGTTGTGTATTTTGCGTAAGAAAGTTCTGAATGATTGAATTTACTCAGTTGGGAGTGATTGCTCAGAAGATGAGTTCGTATAGACGAAAGATTGTCTCTGTGAACTTGTCGAGAAATTCTTGTCTGTTTCAATCATGATTCAGAGGCCTTTTATATTGCTAAATTGAAAACACCATGATCCCATGAAGTGTGACAGTTGTTGGGGTCAAAGAGTGAGGAAGTGGAAAATCGTTTTGAAACCAGTTGATCATCGTGCGGAGACTTGGTTAACTTTCCACCCACTACTTTTCTAACTCCTCCAATTGATTGCACAACTGGCTCACATTCTCATCGTGTGTATGAACACACGTGCCGTAGACCGCCAGACCAAAACCCTAGTTAATTTGGAGTCTGCAAGACAAATGTGTATTTAGTTAGTCAGTTGCTGACTTTATGGGACTATGAGTCCTTGTACTTCTGAGTTAAACATGATTTGCAAATGTTCTGAGACTCATGAATCGAACATGTCTACTGAGACAGAAAATATCATTGTTGAATAAATGTTGATAACCTGAGCAAATTGTGCCACTGAATCGTTGAATATTTATAGTTGAACCAGTACTCCTTAGTCAGAGCAAATATTGCTAGTCTGAGAAAATATTGCTAGCCTGAGAAAATATTGCTCATCTGAGCAAATGTTACTCATCTGATGAATTATTGAATATTGATAGCTGAACCAACATTCTTCAGCGTGAACAAATATTGTCCATTTGAGCGAATGTTGCTCATTTGATGAATTGTTGAATATTAATAATTGAACCAATATTCTTTGGTGTGAGCAGATGTTGCTCATTTGAACAAATATTGCTCGTCTGAGCAAATGTTGATTTAAGATGCTGGCATCTGAGCCGAGCATAATTATTAAAATGTTAACCACGGGATCAACGTAAAATTGTTAATGTTTGAATCTGCTCAAAATTATGTTTTTTGCAGAGCTCTGGATTCGAAACCCTAATTTTGATCAATTGTTGAATTGATGATTTATTGAAAACTGTTCATGATATGAAGGAGGGACCGGCTACATGGGATGATGAATCGACCATGTAGCTCCCAGATGCTCAAGTGAGCAAAATACCAAAGTCTCTGAAGACCAGTTGGTGAAAAGATGATTAAATGCTGGTTTAATCATTTATTAAAATAGTGTTCTTCACGTAGTAAAACTTTATTATGGAGAGATGAGGGACCGACCGAGGGGGCATGATACCGGCCCTTGGTGATCATAGGACCAGCTGATGGTCGTTTGAGCAAACTCCAAGTTTTTTGAGAAGAGTTTGGACCCAATATGAGCAATTGAGCAAATTATGTCAAAATTGTTAAAACACGTGGGACCGGCTCTTTGCAAGCCACAAGGCCAGCCTTGATCGGTCAAGGAGACATGATCGTGTCACCATAATGTTCGTGTCTCAGTCCTGAGAATTTCGATATTTTCCGATGCGCGTTTGAGCAACATTTTGAGAAAATATGAAGGATTCAGGGTTTTGCCGAAACTGAGAAATCTTCATGATATGATGAAAAATAATTAATAAAATATGGGATTTGCAAGGTGTGGGACCGGCCACGGCTAGGGAATGACTGGCCAGCTAGCAAGCTCGGTCCCGCAGCACCTTTCCCAATTTTATGTATTTTCCCTGATGTGGGGGAAATATCATGAAACCGAGGAATTTCATGAAGTTAAAGAATTTCCATGAGATTATGGAAATAATAATAATAAAATAGGGAGTCATGAAGTGTGGGACCGGCTATGGCCAAGGCATGGCCGGCCGGCCAAAGAGCCCGTCCCAAGGCACTTTTCCAAATTTTATAATACTTTTCCTGATTTCAGGGAAATATCATAAAATCAAGAGGTTTGTTGAAACCAAGGAATTTTTTGAAATCAGGGAGTTCCCATGAAATGAGGGAAACATAAAAAATAATAATAATAAAATAAAGGGCATGTGGGACCGACTAGGGCATGACCGGCCGGCTAGGGCCCGGTCCCACGAGTTTGCCTAATTTTATATGATTTTCATGACTTGAGGGAAATTTCATGAATTCAAGGAATTTTCATGGGTCGAGGGAAATAATAATGAGTCATGAGGTGTGGGACCGGCCACGGCTAGGGCATGGCCGGCCGGCTAGTGAGCCCGGTCCCACGATATCTTTCCTAATTTATTATTATTTCTTTGATACGAGGAAACACCATGAGACTGGGGAGTTTCTTTAAGACGAAGGAATTTGCTCAAATGAAGGGATTTTCATGAGATCGGGGAAAATAATAAAAATATGATAAAATATAAAATTGGGTGTGGGACTGGCCACGGCACGACCGGCCGGCCGGTGGGCCCAGTCCCCTAGCGCCTCGATTAATTTTTTTTTCTATTTTGCATAGGTTCATCGTTCCTTCGTGTTTTCGAATGCTCGTTTGTGCATTCAGGTGCTCGTTTGTGCATTATTGCTGAGTACACTTGCACCATTTTGGTCGGGGCTTACTCGAGAGCTGCTCAGATGCCCGTACGTTGGACATTTATCACTAACCCGTGGAATTCTGTTGGGAAGAACCACGAATTGAAGTGACGAAATATTACGAAGAATCGTAGAATATTGTTGAATATTCAGTTAACGATTAGAGATAATTAATTGATGGCTCTATACTAGCAGGCATGCTGTCTATGAGCATTAATTATCTGAGATTCGAGAAATATGAGCTTGTTGAAACGTCATATCTCTTTTATATAGTCAGGGAAAACCTTATTGCATCTTGAAGACGTTATTGCTCTATACTAGAAGGCAAGCTGTCTAGGAGCCGTCCAATCATAATGATTCTATACACATGTCCTTTATATAGTTAGGGAAAACATTGTTACATCCTGAAGACGTTATCGCTCTATACTAGCAGGCAAGCTGTCTAAGAGCCGTCCAATCGTTCGATTCTATATAAAAGTAATTACTGAAATTGCTCAGTATTCATGAGATATGTCGTTATCTCAGTTGAGAGACTGCACATCTGCATATGCTCTGAGAGACAATATTCTCAGTCAGAGGTTCTTGCGGCATGAACTTTCATACTTCAATGAGATAAATGAGCCTCGTACTCATCTGATTGCTGGATCAGGAGTATGTGAGATTATGGTTTTAAGATTTTAGCCTTTGTCGAAAATCCACCATCTACACCAGTATGCGTACGGGTACACGTACTTAGGTTCCCGGACTTCTCATACCAACAGGTACGCATACGGGTATGCATACTATGGTTCCCGGACATGGATCACATATATTAAAGAGTGCATAACATGTTTATAATCCAATGTTGGTTAAGTGTTCTAAAGTCTATTTCAATCATTCAAACTTTCTTGGAGGATAACAATAGCCGTATTCTCACACTATTAGCATCAAAGCAATTTTCAAGTTATCGAAATAATCATAACGAAACATTCCAAGTCTATACCAAATGATTGTATCACATAAATCATGTAAGATGTTACTCGGAAATTTTCACATGATCATCTTTTGACTTTCGTCAAGAATATAAGATGAACTTGGTTGAAGTGAAATCTCACCGACACATATTTCGAGATATATGTAAGCGAGTTAAACTCAGCTCGAAATCTCAATGTGCATAATCGAAAACTATATAGTAATACGACTTATGTCTCAATATAGGATATAGAGTAGAAATAGACTTTCCTAGTGATAGATGAGTTTTAGTCTCCACATACCTTTTGTTGATGAAGTTCCACAAGCTCTCCGTAGTAGTTATTCGTCTTCAATTGATGAACGTCGTGAAGTATAATGCTCAACTACACAATTTATCCTAGTCTGATGCATCACTATAAGTAGACTATAAATCAAGACTTATAGTTTTGATCACTAACATTGACAAACGAGCTTGAGATAGCAACGCTTGCTAGTTCGACCGGGCAGTGCTCTAACAATCTCCCCTTTTGTCAATTTTAGTGACAAAACTATCAATACATATGGATTACAAAATAAATAAACTTTGTAGCTTCTCATCCAAATGCTTGATCTCCTTGGTTATTCAACATTACTCGAAATCTTCGTCACTTCCAAGTACTCCAATGATTCCAAATGTGTTCAACTCAGCATCATCGTTGTTGAAGATCCATATCTGTAACAATGAGAAAACAGTTGCTCTCAATCATTGTTATACAGTGTCATAATATCATTATACAACATCAAAGTCCAATTGTATCACAACTTTCACAACAATATTAGGGTGATATGTATCACTATCCCTTAGTCAATACTTCATCTCAATATGAAAACCATTCCCCCTTACATAATGATCCGTAAACCATATGTATTTGTAGTGTGAACTACACATTAATTCTCCATCTTTTTGTCAATATAAATTGGCAAAGGTATGAAAACTAGTGGGATCCTCATGAAATTCTCGTAGAGATTCTTCGTGACCAAAAAAGAACAACATACCAACTTGTTTTGATGATTTCACATAGTCGAAACTTAGTGTATTCATCAAGGAGCTTATAAAGATACAAGATAACTCCTACAATATTCCACAACCATACTCCCCACAAATATTTTGCAATTAAGCACAAGTTCAATTAAGAACTCTCCCCCATAAAATGTCATTCCCGAAAGAACAACAAGAGCAACCTTACTTTTACAAGAAAAAAAGGATTTCTTTGGACATTAACAAATCACATGAAACATGAATTTGTATCCAAAAAACACAATTGAAGTAACCACAAGGAAAATGATCAATTCAATTGGTCATGCTCAACATAAGAGAACTTACGGAGCAACACAGTACATACACAAAGATGTGGATCAGGGAAAGACCAATATTGTGGAATAATCAAAGATTCATTCTATTTTTCATCACTATTTGCACAATGACATATAATAGACTTAATCTTTGTAAACAAAAGTTCATCCTATCTTCCATCAATATTTGCATAATGACATAATAGGCTTAAATTTTGTAGTCAAAAGCTCATTCTATCTTTTATCAATACTTTCATATCGACATATAATAGAGTTAACTTTTCAAAAAATATGGGACAGTCAAGGTTCACGGACGTAAACAACATATCCCATAACAATTTGCAGTATATAAACCATAAAGATTAATACTGCAAAAATCATCTTCCAAATAAACTTTAGAATTTAAACAAATAAATCTAAAAAGATTGGAAGATGAAAACGTTGGCAATATCTATGTGTACTCGCAATAATGGCTATTCCAAACCCTAGTTATCTGATAAGCATGTATATGCTATATTTTATACCCATATTTATATTAGCTGTGATACAATATTTTAGTTACTAATACTATTTTAGTGCTTTTGTAGAAAATACAAGTGAATTCGATCATCCAGCGAATAAACAGCAAAATGTGAGACTTAATGGTGTTTGCGACGAAAATGGAAAAATGTGGTTGGCCCGGTACTTCCATATATCAGCAACCACAATGATGAAATGTGGTTGGCATGGTATTTCCATATATCAGCAACCACAATGATCAATTATGCTGGCCTGGTATTTATATATATCCGCAGCACTTATTATGCTGGCCTGGTATTTCCATGTATCAGCAGCCGGGTTGGCCTGGTATTTCCATGTATCAGCAACCACAATTATGAAATGGGGTTGTCCTGGTATTTCCATATATCAGCAACCACAATGATGAAATGAGGTTGGCCTGGTATTTCCATATATCAGCAACCACAATGAAAAAAATGACAAAATGTAGTTGGCCTGGTATCTCCATATATATCAGCAGCATAAAATTGTTTCATATGCGAGGCACAAACGCCGCAAATGAATTGAAATCAAAGTGGGGTTGGCACATGCAAACTGAAAATGGGAGTATTTTATCTTTCTTACTTTATTACAAATATATTCCACCGGGAAAGATAATTTATTTGCCATGTGAAGAATTAATTGAGGAATATTTACACGTGAGATTATTTTGGAAATAAAGTAACTCTTTCTTCATTTGGGAGATTTTGGAAATAAGGAGAGATTATTATTTCATTGGAAGAACGAGGTGGTAATATTATCCTTCTTAAAACACAAAAATGAATTTTCATAAGAAGTTTTCCTTCTTTGTTTTCTTCAACTCTTCAAGAACATCAGAAAACTTCTGAGAATTTGAACGAACAGCTATTGGCTTCCTCATATTCCTTCTTTTCCTTTTCAAAGTTGGAGGTAACAGAGATTTATCTTTTTCCTTAATGATTCATGGATTAACAATCATACTAACATCTTTTCCATCTGAATACATAATGCTTGGAGTATCCATACAAACAGAATTGTGAGAGGAAATCACAATATAATCTCAACAAGCAGTCTTACGATAAAAAGAGTTTTAAGAGGAGGAAAAAGGAATGTAGGGTTACGGAACCTTTAAATGCAATTTCACGCACGCACAACTCTCATCCCTAAAGAGGGTAGAATTGTCGAAAATAACCATATTTTATTGAATAAACATGAAACTCCCTTCCAATATCAACAGATATGAAAAGAGAAATGAATTCCAAACTTCCAAAGCACATTAAAATTAAAAAGATAAAATCAAAACAATCTAAAACAATTCTCTTTTCCTAAACCCTGAGGTGTGCACAATCTTGTCTCTTTTTTTTAGGCACATGAGACAAGACGCACCAACCAACACAATCAAGTTGTGCTGGGGTGAACAATAATCTGTCCACCATAACCTTTTCAAAAGGAATTCATAAAACCATGTTTCACAGAATGTTTAGACCACAATTTCTTCTCCAGTAGTCTAGTCTTTTCTTTGGAAACTAACTTCTTCGAAGAAGAGATGAGTTTACATACCTCTTATGTTTTTTTGAACAAGTTCGAGCTTGTTTGCTAATCGATTCGCTCTTCGTTGAAGTTTGTTGAAGTATATTATTTTGTGATTATATTTGAAACACTTTGAAAGTTCATGAACTTTAAGAGAACAACAAGAACATGTCAACATGGAAGATAATTCAGACGCCCGAGAAGTGTAAGCATCTAGACACATAGTGGAACCTGAAAAATCAGAAAAAGAGTTTCCAGTAGAAAAAGATAGATCCATTTTTTCTTTCAGACCGATTAAGAATTCTTATGAAAGAATATCAAGATTGATGTATGTATTGCTACAATTATAAAAATCAATATTTTCACAAAGAAGTGCAACACTTGACTTTTCGTCTTCATTAGAATCATAGTTGTCAGACATTTCATCAAGAGTTGCAGCTAGACCTTTGTTCCCAGTGTATTTTTTCCGATTTGGACACTCATTTGCAAAATGACCAAAACCTTTCCACTTAAAGCACTGTGGCATATCCTCGTCACCAGTTTTATCAACATCCCTGTTTAAAGGAGGAACACGATTATGAGTTTTAGCTGATGAGCTAAGTTTATCTCTGGAGAACCGTTAACTTCTCTTCAAAAGAAGATCCCTAAACTGTCTTATGATCAAGGAGACTGACTTGTCAAGATCTTCGTCTGATGAATCAGCCTCAGAAATATCATCTTCAGAGATGCAAACACTTTTACTTTTGTCAAGTAATTTAGTGTTCTTTTGTGCTTTGAAAGCAACATCCTTTCCGGATTTGGATGTATGCTCATGGTCAAAGATCTTTAATTTCCCAACCAGAGTATTTCTGCAAAGAGTTGCAAGGTTATTTCCCTCAACGATGGCATGCTTTTTAGAATCGTATCTGGATGGCGATGATCTGAGAATTTTCATCACAGTGTCCTTTTCAGGAATAGTCTTACCAAATGCAAAAGATGCATTAATAATTTCAGACACTTTGTGATTAAACTCATCAAATGAATCTCCATCTGACATACGAAGGTTTTCCCAATCAGAATTTAGGTTTTGAAGCCTAGCTTCCTTTTCACAGGTATTCCCTTCAAATACGGTTTCTAAGATATCCCAAGCATCTTTAGACGTTGTACAAGTAGTCACGTGATGCTGGAGCTCTGGGGTAATGGCATGGATGATAGCCTTTAATCCGTCAGAATTTTGCTTTGCAGCATTATCTAGGCAGCATCATATTTACCAATTTCCTTTAGAACTGTTACATCGCCTTCTGTAACTTCGGGAGGATCATAGCCATTAACCACATAAACCCATGATTGAAAATCACGCGCTTGAAGAAAGGCACGCATAGCAATTTTCCACCATAAGTAATTTGAGCCATCGAAGACTGGTGGTACGTTTATAGAGATAACACTTCTGTCCATATTCAGATCGCTACAAACACAGACTTATGAGGTCTTAACGTGTTTATCTGCTCTGATACCAATTGAAAAAGCGGGGGTCTAATAACCACGCCCAATATTTCGTTCGACAATCTGAATAAACAAACTCCATATACTTTCAAGAGAATCAACTAGACAGTTAGACTCGATCTAGAGAAAAAATAAATCAAAGAGTTTTATATCTCTATTTCTCAACTCAATCTGCAATCAAACAAATAGGAATTTGCGAGCCCGATTGAATATCGGAGAATTAACTCTAATGGTACTAAAGACCCATGTTCAAGGATCAATCAATTTCAATCAACAACCAAAGGTTGGATTTACCAATTGATCGATTCAACGCACAACCTGTGATATTTCAATTATATAACAAAATATAATGCGGAAAAGAAATAACATAGATACCAAAAGTTTTGTTAACGAGGAAACCGCAATCGTAGAAAAACCACGGGACCTAGTCCAGCTTTGAATACCACACTGTATTAAGCTGCTACAGACACTAGCCTACTACTAATGAACTTCGGACTGGAATGTAGTTGAGCCATAATCAATCTCACACTGATCAAGGTAACAGTTGAGCTCCTTATATCTCTGAACCTCAACAGGATTCTAAGCATTTGATTCCCTTAGATGATCTCACCCACAACCAAGAGTTGCTACGACCCAAAGTCGAAGACTTGATAAAAAAATCTGTCTCACACAGAAACGTTTATTGGAATAGATATATATGTCTCTCACATAAATGCCTACTAGTTTTGTTACGTCTTTTGATAAATCAAGGTGCACAGGAACCAATTGATAAACCAGACTTATATTACCGAAGAACAGCCTAGTATTATCAATCACCTCACAATAATCTTAATCGTATGGTAGCGAAACAAGATATTGTGGAATCACAAACGATGAAACGAAGATGTTTGTGATTACTTTTAATATTACCTATCGGAGATAAATATCAAGCAAATCTTAGCAAAGATAATACTCAATCACGATAATAAAAGTAAGATCACAACACGCAACTAAGGAGAAAATAGTTGGGTCTGGATTCACAATCCCAATGAAGTCTTTAAGTCGTAACTTACACGGTTTCGTGAAAAATCTAAGGTTAAAGGAGAATCGACTCTGGTCGCAACTAGTATCACACAGAAAGTTTGGGGGATTAGGTTTCCCAATTGCTAGAGTTCTCCTTTATATAGTTTTCAAATCAGGGTTTGCAATCTAAGTTACCTTGGTAACAAAGCATTCAATATTCATCGTTAGATGAAAACCTGATTAGAATCAAGAAAATATCTTTCAACCGTTAGATCGAATTTAGCTTGTTATACATAAATAAAATGTACCCTCATTTAAGTTTATGTAACTGTATCTAAACGTGTACACCATGTTGGCTCAACAGTAGTTAACCGAGGTTAGCTATATGAACAGTCTCATATCAACCTTATTCATCTTAACTATAACTAGTTCAAATGACTCAAATGAAACTAGTTAAAGAGTTATTTAATTGTTATATTCTCATAGAAGTATACAAGAACACAATTGAAGCAAAGTTGGTTTGATTCACTCGAATCATTCATGAACATTATAGCCACAGTTTACAAAGAATGCATTACTTATAATATAAATGTATTTGTTCTTGTCACAACCGATTTTAGAACTCTAACCACTCAAGTGTGCAAACGGGTACGCATACTTGAATAGCCGGTCAAAGTTTGGTTTTCACCAGTATGTGAACGGGTGCGCATACCTCCAAACCCAGTAGAAATTTCCGGTCATAAACCTTATGCCAGTATGCATACGGGTACACACACTTAGGTTCCCAGACTTCTCAAACCAACATGTACACATACGGGTATGCATACTATGGATTACATATATACAAGAGTGGATAACATGTTTATAATCTAATGTTGGTTAAGTGTTTTAAACTCTATTTCAATCATTGAAACTTTCTTAGAGGATGATAGTTGTTTTCACACATTATTAGCATCAGAGCAATTTTCAAGTTATTGAAATAATCATTACGAAACATTCCAAGTCTACACCAAATGATTGTACCACACAAACCATGTAAGATGTTACTCGGCATTTTTCACATGATCATTTTTTTACTTTCGTCAAGAATATAAGATGAACTTGGTTGAAGCGAAATTCTTAATAACACATATTTCGAGAAATATGTAAGCGAGTTAAACTCGGCTCGAAATCTCAAATGTGCATAATCGAAAACCATATAGTAATACGACTTATGTCTCAATATAGGATATAGAGTAGAAATAGACTTTCCGAGTGATAGATGAGTTTTAGTCTCCACATATCTTTTGTTGATGAAGTTCCACAAGCTCTCCTTAGTATTTCTTCGTCTTCAATTGATTAACGTCGTGAAGTCTAATGCTCAACTACACAATCTATCCTAGTCCGAGACATCACTATAAGTAGACTAGAAATCAAGACTTATAATTTTGATCACTAATTGACAAACAAGCTTGAGATAGCAGCTTGCGAGCTCGACCGAGCAGCGCTTTAACAGCTAAGTACACTCGCACCATTTCCTTGGGGCTTACTCGGTGTGGGCCCAGATGCTCGTACGTCGGGTTTTTATTACTAACCCATGGAATTCTACTGGGAAAAGCCATGAATTGAAGTAATGAAATATTACAATGAACATAGAATATTTTCTAGGAACTCAGTTGATAAATCTTGCGACTAGAAATAATTAATTGATAGCTCTATACTAGCAGGCAAGCTGTCTGGGAGCATTATAATTGTTCGAAAATCGAGGTATAAGCTAGTTGAAGTTCTGTAAAATCAGGGAACATTGCGACATCATGAAGACGTTATTGCTCTATACTAGTGGTTAATACATCTAGGATCCGTCCAATCATTTTGATTCTATACAGAAGTAATTACTAAAATTGTTCAGTTAATGAAATATGTCGTGGTCTCAGTTGAGAGACTGCATATTCATGTATGATCTGAGAGGCAGTACACCCAGTCAGAGATTATCATGACATGAGTTTGCATGCTCGAATTCTGAAATATAAAATTCACATACATATCTGAAGCTGGTCAGAAATATGCGAAGTTATGATTTGACGATTTAGCCTTCGTCAAAAATCCACCATCAACAAATTGATAATGTTTTAAAACACCAAAAGAAAATTTTAAGAACTTATTAAAATCTGGATTCAGGGTAGATACACGTACTTTCCATTTATTAGTGTCTAACAACGGTATGGAGTCTAACAAGGCATTCTTCACAAATAATACTATCATCATCAATATCATACCCAAAATGAGTTAATCAAACCTCTAATGGATCTTCTATGTGGCTCTTGAAAAAGCTTTGCGAGTACATCAAATAATTTTTTTTCCTTTCGCCCACTGGTTTCAATTGCAGCACTTCAAACTAAAGTACCTAAAAAATAAAACCAACAAACTGCGTAACAAAGAACTAAAAGAAAAACAAAAACAAATCATGTACACAAAATAGCGGAAAAAATAGAAAATAGAAAATAAACTGTGTGTAAGAAATAATGATATCAACAAAAGAGTATTTTGCAACCACTCCCCGACAGTGACGCCAAAAACTTGATAGGCTCAGAAAACTACAGTAATATCTTTCAGGAACGAGATAGATAGAAATCACAAAGTTCTCTTCGTCCAGACTTTGTGTTTCCTCAAGATAAATATCTAAGAATTATTCTTAAGTGATTAGTTTTAAGATTGTTTTTGAGAGATTGTTAATAATCCAGGATTTTCAACTAACTGAGTATAAGTGTTATTTGTGAGGTTTTCTAGCTTTGTCTATTGCAAACATATTTTCAAGCCTTAATCTATTCGATCTAAAAGAAAATCAAATAGGATTATCTATTTGAGGCAGATTGGTGTCAAAAGTCTTCACTTAGGCCGAAGCAACTCTTAGATTGTAAAGGACGTAAGCTAAGAGAATCAAATGCATAGAGCTTTGCGAGGTTCAAAAGACGTAAGGATTACGAGTGCAGCTGAATTACTTGGTGCGTTAATTCAGTCTCAACTACATTATAGTATGATAGTATGCTAGTGTCTGTACCATCTTAATACATCTCGGTGTTCAAATCTGGACGAGTTCCCGAGATTTTTCTGCAGATGCAGTTTTCTTGTTAACAAAACTTCTAGTGTCTTGTGTGTTTTCCTTTTCCGCATTATATTGTTTTATCTTTATAATAGGAATAACACATGTATTACGTAATGAATCTAGTAGATAAGTCCATATTAATTGTGATTTATTATGAGATTTTGTATAATTCGTATCTTGAAATATAGATAACAAGTTGGTGTATTTTGTGTTTCCTCCCCTGCCAAGATCGTTAATTAGTGTTTCCTCCCCAAATAGATTGACATTAGTGTTTCCTCATATCGTTAGGAATTCCTTCCGTTGCTCAGTTACATGAGTCAACACTTGTGCACGCGTGGCAGAAACTGTAAACGAATCACATAGATACTGAAAATGCCGTCACTTGCTGAACCTGTTTCTTCATCGCGAACCCGGCCGAATCTTCATCATATACCAGAAAAAAGATAAAAATTCAAACTCCCTAATCATGATTAGATGCAAAAAACAAAAAAGGTTTGTAAAAATAAAACAAAAACTTTTAAATCAAAGCCAGAATTTCTACATAAACAAATTAATGAATTAATATTTTTTAGTTTTCAACAGAAAAAATCAATTGTTCACCCAGTTGGATAATACCTTTTTAGTCTCTCACCCAATATGTAATTTCTTTCTCGTTTCCATTGATGCTCTAACAAACTAAGCAAACACATCAATGGCGTCGATAGTTCTATTCACATCATGATGTAGAGTAGGATTTCCCTCGATATCAAGAACCCAATCTTGTTCAATAAAAAAATCATCACCATCTATAGTCAATCTCCAATATATCCATAGATCTAAACCCAAAAACAGAGTTTTTATTTAATATAATTTAATTTATTAATCCCATTAAACATCTCTTTATACAAATGGAATTGGAGAGAGTGATTTTGAACATAAGTTATCTTTTGATTGACGAATACGTACCAACAGAGAAATTATTTTGAAAAGCATGATTGAACAATTTATTTTATGCCTTACCAACACTGGATCAAGGGATCTTTAAGTTGGACCACAACCTGGTTTGCATTAATCATCATATTTGATTCCTTATCAATTTATTATCTTTAGGCGCGACGATGGAGAATTAACATGAGAGAAAAAAATTGTATTAAGTTATTTGTGTTTATTTAGTCGTGAAGATGAGATATTTTCGACAATTCAGATTTTTATATTTATATTATGCCACGCATGCACAAGTGCTGACTCAGCTAACCGAACAATGGATGAAATTCCTAACGATAGGAGGAAACGCTAATTTTAATCTATTTGGGGAGGAAACGCTAATTAGCGATCTTGGGAGGGGAGGAAACGCAAAATAGCCATAACAAGTTTTATATTCATATTTGATTATTTGGATATGACTAAATTGATCTTGGATATTGATTTTCGAGATTGTCCAAGTACTATTCTAAACAATCAGGTTTACGGACTCTATTGGCTAGACTTTCTGACTGTGAAGAGATAGAGATATAAACTATATATATATTCAATGATCATTAAGTTGGTTTACTTGCAATTGTATTAGGTTTTTTCTATACAGGTTGCCGAAGGAAAAAGTTGGTGATGCACTCGGTACCATCTCATTTACAAGTATCCTTTGGTTTTTTCCAGCCAAATACCCCACGCAATAGTTCGAGATGACCCATTCCCATTTTCTTGCCTTTGTTTTCCATGCAATCCTCCAAATGATCTTTAATAGTTGCATTTGTTTCCTTGGATCCTAACATCGGAGATGTATATATTTTAAGGTAAAAAGTATTATTATTGTTTGCTTTTGTTACATAGAAATAACCTAAAATAAAAAAGTGGTATTTAAACCTCGAGAACGACCTTAACCCCTAGTATTAGAGATGGTGTAAGTTTTAATGGTTTCTTGTTAAGGAGAGGTGCAATGATATGAGAAAGGACTCTGAAAAGACGTGGGTACCCAAATACACCACAATCTTTTATTTATCAACCTAGAAGTACTCTTATGAATGTGATCGTCTATGGACAAAGTCGAGACAATACGACAATTCGGTTCACACTTCGTGTGATCGTCCATGGATACGATATCGAGACAATACGACAACAAGATCACTTGTGTGATTAACTATGGATACAAGATCGATATGATACAACAACAAAGTGTGTACTTGATAATAGGTTCGGTAATAACCAAAACTCTATAGGATCACTATCATGTATTACGGAGCTGACATACTTGTGTATTTTACTTAATTATAATAACAATTATAATGCGGAAAACAAAGTAAAAGACACAACAAGATTTTGTTAGCGAGGAAACCGCAAATGCAGAAAAAACTCCGAGACCTAGTCAAGTTTTGAATACTCTCAGAATTAAGCCGGTATACACACTATACCAAATTTTGGGATTAGAAACAGAATCAAACCGTTACGAATTGTGGGTTGTAACGGCCCTCGCCTGTTTCAAAAGGGCGTATTACAATTTTTTCGCAACGACAATGGGGCCGTTACGAATTTTGTGTCGTAACGGCGTTCGTAACAGAGCTGAGCCGTTACGAAATGCCATGTGGTAACAATTGAGAGCCGTTACAAACTTTTTGTAACAACGCAATTGTAACATCTAGGAGCCGTTACTACGTGGCAGTTTAGTAACAGACCAAAACCGTTATGACTCAAAAAGTTGAAACAGGTTTTAGCCGTTACGAACTTTTTTGTAAC
This sequence comes from Papaver somniferum, assembly GCF_003573695.1. NCBI lineage: Eukaryota > Viridiplantae > Streptophyta > Magnoliopsida > Ranunculales > Papaveraceae > Papaver > Papaver somniferum. The sequence goes on from NC_039361.1 coordinate 58,382,396, forward strand.
ATCAAAAAATTAGTGCCAGGCAACATTGACCTGGTCAAAATAGGTCAATATTGACCAATTTTGACCAGGTCAAGGCTAACTGGCAGTTCATTTTTCGCCGGAATTCTAAATGCATTACCCTGCATACACCTTTCAATACATTCATCATCCACACTCAACAATCTATTCATATCACATTCATATCAGATTCATATAAAAAAATAATCGAAATTTTTGTAAGTACCAAATTTTACTGAAATTTCTCTAAGTACCAATTATTATTTTTTTGTTAAGTATCAGATTTCTACGAGAATACATGGAAGGTTCCAAATTTCTAATGGAACACAGAAACTTACTAACTGCCTACAAAACTTGAATAACTGCAACTTACAAATCTTGAAGCTGCTTTGTTCTCCACCCTTTTTGATCAAATAGAGCATCATTCGATTAACCACAACTAAGATATATATCCTTTGCAGGCTTGCTTAGTTGAAAGCTTGGCATCAAAAAACTCGATGTAGGCAGTAGGAAATCCTGCATAATACAACAGGTTGCATTATTATGACAAGTAAACTGGAAGAAATAATGTTCAAAATACGCAGCAAGTAAATGCAAACAAGCATAGGTGTAACAACAGATAGAAAATTTACTAACCACTGGAAAAGGTTGGAAACAAGATTCTCATTCTAGACCATCCACTTTGAGACCAGATACTAGAAGCTTCTCATAAAAATTATCGTCAGCTGAGCCAGGGAACTCGCAAAGTCTGCAATTACAAAGTCAATTCTCAGGACCAAAAGTAGATGCACAAAAAACAAAAGAAATTTTAGATAAATAAGCTATAGTTCAATTTATACTTACTCCATCTGATGCCAACCCAACTGCAGTTCACTTCCTACCAGCGCAATACCTCGCAATTATTTCAATCACATACCCCAGCTAAAATCTCGGAGAGCCGTCTATACTGCCATGATCAGTCGGACTGCTACAAAGGAGCACCGTCTTATACCACCAGACATAATCATCACGAAATATATAAGACAAGGAAAAATATTGAGCTCTTAGGTTTCTTTTCCAATGTTACTAAATCGGCTAAGGTTTAGGTACCAATCCACAAAAAAAAAAACTGATAATGCGGAATAGATCGACTTACCTTAATAATATGATCCAGAACTACTACTATTACCACCACCTCCAAGGTAACTGCTACCACCCAAGCTGCGACTGGAATATAGTGATGACGAGTAAGAGCTACTGCCAACCTGCCACCAAAATGCAATTAAATATAAGCTGTCAAGAGAAAAGCTTTAAACTATAGAACTGGTAAAAGGTTTAATGCATACATCAGGTCCACGAGAGATATAATCACCAGCGTAGCTGGTGTACATTCCACTGACATCATTGCTGCCATAAGAACCTGACACCATATCATTCATGTAAATAGGAATCATACACACAATTGGTAAATACTCAGACCACCCAGAAAATACTCGAACTCGAAACAAAACCAAAAATAAATAATTAAACTCCCTACCTCCACTATAATCTAGACTCTGATGACTGCATAAATCCCATGCGAGTCCTGAGCAGAGAGAGGACTTCTGCTGCTAGCACCATACCCCAGGTGAGATCTCCCAAGCCTAAATCATAGCGGGGTATTATAAATAGGTGCTTAAAAGAAACCAACTAAAGCTACTAGCACTAAGATGGAACTCACAAACCTGTCATTGTAAGCTTCCTAGTAATGAGAAACACTGTCACCTTCCCCATAATCTAGCTGAGCCCTTTGGCACGGACCAGCATCAGCATAACATTGAGGAACATCCCCCTAAGGTAACATACACAAAAATAATAATCAGACTACTAAAAAAACAAATAAGTCAAACTATTGCAATAACTGTACTCAACACTAAAACCCCTGAAACTAATCAAACAAGGTTATTAGATGTGCATACTTGGTCTCCTTGTGTAGGATCAAAGTTTGATAACCATTTCACCACAGAAGATGGTACATTTATAACCATGGCTGTTGTTGAATCTGTTTCGCATACACGAGGTAAAGACAACGCAACACAGATCACAATCACATCAGGCTGGCAATACATAAATTAAACTTATTATAAGATTTTGAAATCAGTTCATGATTGCCCACATCAAAAATTAAAATAATTACGAGTTTGCAAACCTTTTCAAATGTAGTGGAGATTGAATCAAGACCTTGTCCAGTTTGTAAAAACCCGGGACTATATGTAAAACTTATGCATGACTAGGAGCAGTTCCGGATTTGTCTGTGTCTATCGGCTCGCATACAGCGAATTCACCCTCCCCTGCGCTCGCATCGACGTCATCACCATCGGTTTGGGGTTCGGCTGTGCTTTGTGGTGGAGGTGATGGTGATTCTGCTGGAGTAAGTGGCTTTGGCGCTGCTGGCTTGGGTTTCGTCATTACTGGCCTGCAAAACCTGTTCCAACGAAACAAAAAAAATATATTCATCACTCAGGAGAAAGTGGATGAGGCAATCAATCACGAAGCCAAACTTGCTTACAAAAGTTTCAAACAAAGACCCATCCAATAAAATGGCTGACCTTTGCGAATCACGAGACTCGTCAAATGCAGTACCAAGCGCAGATTACCAAACTACAAGAGTTTCAAACAATTTCACATCTTTAGAACAATAAATCTTTGAAATGGAGAAAAGATAATCATAAAACAGATAGGAAAATAAAACCTTATCCACCTCTACATTCTGCTTTGTTCCTTGTATATGTTCAGTCCACATATTACGAATAATGGCACGCCGTCCTTCAACAACTGGGTTTTCCAGAGGAAGAGTACAGTAATCAATGACCTGTCACAATTAACATAGAAATTTAGCCATAAGAACAGTGTATGGAATGATTCTAGAAATGAAATCCAACTCAACACAGTAATTCCAGAACAATCAAATCAAAATAATAGAAAAGAAAACATAAACCTCCAATTTACGAAGTTCTGGTAACCAAAACGTTCTTAAACCATCAAGAGTGGCTGGTCTATCACATGCATAAGTTAATACAACAACATCTGCTAACTTTAATTCTTGACTAAGTGTAAATTGATACCTATCAAGGGCCTCTACATTCCTATTAACGTCAGCAGACAACAACACTAGGTTAGCATATTTAGGTAGAGAGTCTTCCTGCTGCTGCTTCTCTCTCAACCATGCTTCTGGTTCCACACACTCCTTAATGACCTGCCACATTAAGTCGAGTTCTTTCCTAAGTGAGTTGCATACAAATATACAAAGAGAAACTCATTTTCTTTTTCTATAAATGAAGGCAGGCTCATATTTGGCTAATACTAATAAGTAGAAGTGCAACAATTAGGCATCGATAATAGGCAGAAATTGAAATAAAAATTATCTCCATAGCATTCAACAAAGCATTGAACAAAGTAGGAAGTGCTCTATTTGTAACAAACGCATCCCCTTCCACCAACAGATTCTCAAATCACACTTCAATTTTAGGAATATCATTTCCAACCATGGTATAACAAAATCGAAACCAATCAGTACCTGAAAACAAACCTTATTTACAAGTGAAACTCCCTCAAACTGATTAACAAACTGAAACCCTTAAAACTAATTAACAAACTGAAACCCTTAAATCTGATTAACAAACTGAAACCCTAAAATCGAAATAACCCAAACCCTAAAACATATGACGAAAGACTTACACAGATGAAATACAAATGATGAAATCAAAACCCTAAACTCGATTAACAGATGATGAAATTGAAATTTTGAACTTGATTAACAGATGTGATTCTACAGGGAAGAAGAAAAAAAGATAAGGAAGAGAAAATCTAACAGACAAAAAGAAGAAACATATACCTAAAGATGAGATTCAAGATCAGTTCTTGAAAGCTCCAACCCGACGAACCCTAAAATGAAATGGAAAAAAAAATTGGTATCAGATGAAACCCAAAAATCTGATTTAACAGATGATAAAACCTTAAAATCGAAAAATTGATGATGACTTATGCAGATCGAAACTAAAATCGAAACCTAAACTCGTTAATCTTACACAGTTCTTCAAAGATCAGAAAATTAATGAGTGTGGAGAAGAGACAAGAGGAGAGGAGAGGAGAAGAAAGATCAGGAGCAAAAGAGAGAAAAGAAAAAACTGAAAATGAAATCTCTATTGGGCTAAGTGCTGAGATATCCTCCAAAGCACGCATGTGAATCGCACACGCATGGGAGGAAATATCCTCTGGTATAACTCATCGTGGGTGGAAACATAATGCCACACATGTGAATGGCACACACACATTCTGAAGGTGTTACCACCCAAGTGTGACCAAGCGTGTGACTGGCACGCGTATAAAAATTTTCGTAACGGCTTAGCCCTGTTACAAATTTGTAAGAAATTAGTAACGACTTCCACCTATTACGATTTTTTCGTAACGACCATTTGTAACGGCTCATAAGCCGTTACGAATTGCTGTCACTAATCCGGGAATTTGGTGTAGTGACAAAATCTAAACAAACTTCATAGAATTTAGACCAAACGGACTATCCCTAGCCACTTAGTTCCCTCAGTATCCCTGCGCCTTCGACTTATAGAGTCACACACGTGAATAGCAAGTCCTTTGGATCATATTCCAGACAACAAAGGAACAATCTATTTGGTAACCACTCTAATGAATCTTGCTAAAATATTATGATGAGTTGTTGACAAAGGCTGTTTGTTTAATCTAATAAACTCCTTTGTCTGGTTAGATCAATAAAACTATAACCACCAAAATAGTCAAGTATAGATTCACACTCAATCGATATAGATCTCACGCAACTAATCAATCAGATCTATCAAAGATAAATCGATTCTAGTTGGATCCCAGCCGATCAAGGTATGTGCACTAAATCCACAAGATACGAAAACTAATAAGAATTTTTATTTGTCTTCAAATCTTCTATTGCCTTCAAATACCTGCACAACAACACTTGAATCCCTTTGCAATCAATCACACACAGAATGGAGTCTGTTAACAATGGATTATCACAAGATGTCTTTAGATCGAACAACAATTCTAAAGATCTCGTCGATACTTTGATCTAGTATGAGTGAATCTTATATCAGAAGAGAAGATTCTCAAGCATAAAAAAACTAGGTGCGATCAAAGTTTCAATAACCGTTAGTCAATCAAATCAAATCGAAAACTAATAACACTGCAATTATCTAGTTTTCCACCAACGATACTCGTAGAGATTCTTTATCCCACACAAGTCTTTAAACGAGCGGTCGTAAGAGATTTCACCTAATTAGGATACTCCGATTAGACGGCTCCACCAGAAACAACAAGAAATGAAGTTTTCCAAGATCTTAGGATAGTTTGCTAGAAATGCAAACTTAGGTATTTATAGACCAAGGGTGTTTGACACCAAAGAATTTCCAAAACCAAAAATATTCCCAAGATATGCAATGAATATCAAAATTCGGTTCTCCTAATTCCAATAAATGCTTGTCCAATATTTCTGAAAACTCTCGTAGAAAGTCTCCAATTAGTAAATGCATATTATTATTTTTTATTCTCTAGAGCTATGCATTAATTGCTGGTAATTAAAGCATATAAAACCAAAAACCTTAATAAAAAGATTATTAATTTATTTCGGCACAGGATCACATTGAGTACCAAGGAATATCTTTGAACAATAAATGATAAGAGTTATTGTTCGCGTTCAAAGTATGTTGATATCTTTTCACTGCAAATCCTTATTTCGTATATACATGGATTTGCTGCTTGGGATCGGTTCTACCATACTTCCGAACAAGTTTATAATTGGTTCTAACAGAATTCCAAGACTATTATGTGATCGTTCATCTCAAGTCACAATGGTTAGTTGTGATCGACCATTCCAAGTCACATACATGGGTTCAGATCGATTATACCAATCACTAGGATCGGTTTTACCTAAACATGGTATCTACTTGTGATCAATCACACCAGTCACTAGGATTGGTTATACCAATTACAAGGATCGGTTACACACACTTGTGATCGGTCAAACCAATTACCAGAATCAGTCAGATCAGTTACAATGATCAATCATACCATCTCATGGTGATTACTCAGGATTGGTTACACCAATTACCAGGACCGGCCATACCAAATCATAAGTCTAGGTATTGTGGTCGGTTATACCAAGAAACATAACCTGAGTTAAGATTGGTTCTAGCATCTCAACATATTGGTCATCAAAGAATACATAATGAATAGCCGGACCAATAAACCTATTGATTTCCCTTTTGATTCATGAAACAAGTTCATGAATGTACTTTCTTTAAACAAATGTAAAACATTGTTTACTAGGATGAAATCTTCACCACACACCCATTCAAATAATCATAAAACTATATACAAGATTATGTCGATGTCATATCTACGAAGTTCAAAAGATAAGCGTTATACTTCCTAGTCTAATTCCTTAATACTATGATCATACAAATATGACCACGTCACATCACTAGAGTATTATATACAATATGTACAATATATATAGCTTCGCAGTCATGTTTTCAATATAACATGACTTGAAAAATACGTTAGGAATGAAACAAGTTCAAGTCAATATTACTAACCTCAAGTGGAAGGATGATGTCGTCATTGTAGTTCGTTACTTCTTCTCATTCTTCAGGTATTCCGAGTAATACACGTATGTCTCGATATTCCTAGACTTTCTAGTCTAACCTAAACGAAGTCGACTCTAGTATTTAATCAAACGACTCTAGATGAGTTTTGATACTAAAATATGACAACCAAACTTGACATACCAACGCTTGGTGAGTTCAACCGAGCTATGCTCTAACATACTCATATTCCATGTGCATGTAGTGATTCATCAACAAAGAATTTGACACTGATAATTGTCGTTTCAAATGAATCTAAAGGCAAACAACATTATTCATGGATGTGTATTTTCATGTGATATCATAAAACCAAACACCACTTCACGAGGCTGAGTATTTGAGGATGTCATTGGTTAAAGTAATAAGGGGGAGTACTAGAATAAATAAATTTAGATTTTCATTTTTAAGTTTTCTTAAATTGTTCCACTTTCCCTACTCAAGTTTTTTTATCTTTGGGTTTTCCCGGCAAAGTTTTTAACGAGACGATAGACTTAGATACAATTTACAACTAGGCAATCTGTAAAATTAAAACTACCTCTTTAAATCTTTGAATGCGATTGGTTAATCCGTTAATATATCCGATACACCATATTCGAAAGATGAAGATTTCCTTTTAACTGAAGGATGCATCAACCTACACTTTCTTCGACAAATAAAATGCTACCTTTTCAAAAAATTAGTTAGTTAAATTTGGGATTATGGACTCAAAGGTTCGTAATTAAGCCAGGACTTTACTAGGAGTTATGGTGAACACTATTACACAAGGTGTTTTTCCCTGGACATTTCGCGTCGAATACCTTTGATTTTGTCAAGATTTTGTTTTTTTATATTTTTCTTGACAAGTTTTTAATGAGGCAACATATGGTTATCTAACACTGTCTTGGGTTCATACATATTTAAAATGTTTTGGTTATTTGGATACAGTGGTTATCATAGAAAGTATCGTAAACTTGTTTTTACATTTCACATATTAGTAACATCTAGGATAAATCTAGAGGAAATTTTCTGGAAGGTTCTCTTCTTAGGAGAATCAGTCCCAGTTACGCCATAATCACAAACAATCTATAGTAAATCTTGCATAAGATTGTTTATTTACAAATATACCATGGTATCTAGTCCTATAAATAGCATATCGGAGTTGGAGTTTTTCCCATCAAGAATCAAGAATATAATTTGCTTCTCCTTCTCTAACTTTTGGGCTATTTTCAGCACGAAATGAATTTGTTCACGTTAATTCGACATCCCCTTAGGCCCAGATATCATTTTCTCTAAAACCGAAAGCCACGGAAGTCAAAACGATACACAGTGCTCATTTAAGACCGCCATTTACACCTCACGAACAACACTCCAGGTCCGAATTTGTTTATTACCTTTTCACGGTTTTCAAAATTAAATTTCAATTTCCAAAAGAGGTGCGCGGGAATCCGAAAAGGCGAAAATTACAAAATTGGCGCCCTCAATTTCATTTTTCATTTCATCCCGCTGAAATTCCAAATCGATTTATATCCCAAAATCAAAACCCTAACTAAGAAGTTCTAAACCACTTCACCCCAGAGAAAAAAACCCAGACAAAAAACTTCATCTTCTCAGATCTGTAGATCTACACAGTCATGGCGGTCTCTACAACTACTACCCCATCTAAACCCGACGATACCCCCAATAACTCCTCAATAGCGAAGCCAAAGAACGATGATCCTGGTTCTGTACTCGAAGAGTTCGACAATCGTAAGACATGTCACCAGGTAAAATTTCTCGATTGTTTCAAAAAAGAAAATAAACAAAATTCTATAAATTTATGGTTTAATTTGTGATGATTTGGTTTATAAATTTGCAGTGTCGTCAAAGAACTTTGAACTCTGTTGCTCACTGCAAGAATCAGAGACTGGATTCGAAATATTCTAAGCATAGATCTTACCAGAAGCCGTGCCCTAATAAATATTGTACCAAATGTCTATTGAACAGGTTTAGATCTTCTTTTTTTTTTCTTTTTTTTTTCTCTTGATTTCTTGGTTCGTACCTTCATTTATCTTTTATGGTATGTTATTTCTAGTTTCAATTAATTATTATTCGATATTGTTGGTACATAACAGATATGGAGAGAAAGTAGAAGAGGTAGAAATGTTGGCAGATTGGAAATGTCCCAAATGTAGGGATATCTGTAATTGTAGTAACTGTAGGTAAGTGATTGTGTTGATAATTTTTAAGATAAGCCGTAATTTTATATTTGGGTTGATTTTGAGGTAATAAGGTGAAAATTGACTAAGGATGTATGCAACTTTTATATTGTAGGAAGAGTAAAGGACACGAGCCTACTGGTTGTCTTGCACAAACTGCTAAGAAAACTGGATTTTCTTCAGTTTCTGATATGCTGATTGCTAAAGGTCCTGAGAATTTTCGCTACACAAGAGTGGTTAAAGATGTAAGTTCTTCTCTAAACATTTTGTTTGATTCTTTGTTTCCTCTTCAAGTTTTTCTTTTTGTGTTGGTATTCAGTTGATGAGTTCTGTTCAGTCAAGTTGTTTTAGATGTATGATTTTTATTTTAATAGGAGCAAATGCTGAAAACTCCTAAAAAATGTAGCAAGGAAAACTCTGTTGTTGTAAATGGTGAAGTGAGTGTGCAAAAGCATCCTTTAACGTCAGAGGGTGATGTTAAGAAAGATGGTGAAGAGAAGCAGGATGAGGGTTTGGTAATAGATTTGAACTGCGGCGCATCAGCTCTGGAGGGAATAGAATTGAAGCCAATGAAGAAAGAGAAGAAGGTAAAAAGAAAGGAAGATGGTGTTATTTTGGAGAAGAAAAGGCGTAAGAAATCACACCTTTCAAAGGATTCTACTCCAGGTGAGAGCAACAAAGATGAAAGTGCAACTGCAAAAAATGATGGCTTACTAGAGAAGATGGATTCTAAGAATTTAAAGCTAACATTAGAAACAAATGAAACCAATGGTCTTGCGAATCATGGGAATGGGGATGGAGGTCTGAAGCTAGAGATGAAGGGTGATACCAGTTCTTGTGTTCTCGAGAATATAGATTTGAAACCACCAAAGAAAGCTAAGAGGACAAAAAAGAGTGATGATGGTGCAGTTTTAGAGAAGAAAAGGCGTAAGAAATCACAAATTTTAGAGGACACAGCTCAAAAATCAACAGTACAAGAAGATGGAAGTCTGAAGCTAGAGATGAAGGGTGATACCAGTTCTAGTGTTCTCGAGAATATAGATTCGAAACCACCAAAGAAAGGTAAGAAGACAAAAAAGAGTGATGATGGTGCAGTTCTAGAGAAGAAAAGGCGCAAGAAAAAGGACACAGCCCAAAAATCAGTACTACAAGAAGACATGTTAAAAGATACTAAGGGTTCTGTGATGAAGGATAGCAAGGACTCTTTGCTGTTGCCTGATTTAAATGAAGCACCGGTTGATGAAATTGTATGTAATGGTCAAGCCAAGCCCAAATCAAGACCACTGGTTGACAAGGTTAAAAAAGATGCCGAGGAAGTCCGCAGAGAAGTTCCTGAGATTCCTATCCAATTGCCTCAAGGCATTGATCTAAAAGCAATAGTTGGCGTTGACTTACTTGATGAGGATGTTGGCCCTGCTATACAATTTCTGGAGTTCTGCAAGGCTTTTGGAGAGGTAATAGATCCTTATTTTTTTTTAGCTGTGAATCACTAAGGAATGATTTGATTTTTCAAGCACTAATTTTGCTTTTTGAAGTACGATATGTTATCCCTAAGTGGCATTAGCTAGTAGCTACTAGGTACTGCTACTGCTGATATTTTAACTTTCCATTCAATTCCTTTTGCATTGGCTATGATCACTGCTCAGGTAGAAGATTTTGTTTAAACTACCATAAACTATCTGATTTGTTGAAGTAAATATAATAGTGTGCATTAGGACCATAGATTTAAGTCTATCTGAATCACATCAAATGTTTTTGGTCAATTAGGTTTTTGATCTGAAGATTGGTCAACCTGAAACGTTGCTCAGAGATTTAACATCTGGAACCAGTCGTCTTCGTACCAGGCAATATTCACCAATCATTCGATTTCAAATCAAACTGTTGTCTTTGATACAGGAGAACTTGGGAGAGCGGTATAATTCTTTCCCCATTTTTTCATTTATGTACAAATTTCTGGATACTCATATATACACTTGCATTCTGATTGCATATTTGATATGTTTCATTCCATTAGGTCTCTGAGTCCATCCAGTAAAGGAAGTTCAATATTCCAAGCTCTTCAGAAATGCATATCCAACTCTCACTGCAAACTGGAGGAATTGCCTCCTAATTGTTTTGACAAGGGAGGCGTGGTTTATGAACAACTTGACTCCTCAACAAAACTGAAAATCCTGAATTATCTTTGTGATGAAACTCTCTCCACCGAGTAAGCGAAATCAATTCTGTTTTTGCACTCTATTTGCTTTACTTTTCTTTTCTTTTCCCTCTTTGGAGAACTCATTTATCACAATTTCTACTTCCAGTGAGCTCAGGGCTTGGATTGAGAAGCAAAACCTAAAACTTGAGGAAAGAGAGAGGGAAGCAAGACAAAAAGTTCTTGCTGCTAAAAATAAGGTAATTTCATTCTCTTATGCCTAAATCAGTCTTACCTTGAGCTGTATTCTTAAACGAGAAGCATGTAACAGGAGAAGGATATGAAGCAGCAGATTTTGGTTGAGATGGCAAAGCAGACTTGTACCACTGAGACTGATAACTCCCTTTCAACAATAAGGGCTGACACAGAAAAAGCTCATGCAGAGGTGCTAGAAGCAATAAGCATGGTGGTTAACAGTATGTTTGTCTCTTCATCTATCATAATTACTGACTCTGCTAGTTTATTGTTTGTTTTTCCCCTACCCATGTAGTTATTTACTTTCCCTCGGTGGGTATATATACCTCATGGGATTTGTTTTTGTTTACATCTAGTGAATGATCGGAAAACACAAACTTGCATCTTATCTGCAGAGAAACAAAGATCAGATGCTGTTAGAACAGACCCTGTTGTTTCGGATGGAAATGGTCACATATTTTGGAGATTGCCAGGATATTCTCCTGACTCTGATATTTTGCTTCAAGGTTTGTTTAGCTGCATCATGTTGATATTTCAGACATTCATTTCAGATATCCCAAAATTAATCATTTCCACCCACAGATATTGGAAGCGGGGATCCTTTAACGCCACAAGAGAAGTGGTTTACTTATGACGTTGAACAGAAACAAGTAGTTGAAAAATGTGTTTCTTCTTTAAGGTCAGTCCAAGGGCATGGAATACTACATAAGTTCGCAACATATCTTGTTATCCACTTCCATTTAATTTAATATACTATACATGGATAGGTGCCAATTCTGTTGCAAACATCTTGCTTCACTTTGGTTTTCTGATTCTAGATTTTTTTTTGGATCATAGTATTAACTTTTTTTTTAAACATCTTAATACTAACTTGAATGCTCCTGTGCGAACATCCTAAAATTGTTATACTCTGGTTTTTGAAGGAAAAGGTGTAAAGTTCAAGCATTGAAGAGGAAGGAGCTTCTAAAACCTGCATCTCTAGTTACTCTTACTTAGGGTGGCATTTTTGCCTTACAAAGTTGTCAGGGTACTTAAAGGTGGCCGTTACTTAAGATTGTTAAAATACCCATTCTAAATTATTTCCAGATTTTTGTAAACATGCCAACTTAAGAGTTTCGACCTTATTTCTTGTTGGTAATTGAAGACCAAGCAGTGTTTAAGAATTCCCCATCATACAGAAATTTACAACCATGTCCTAGCAGAGAGTCCAAAAAGTAACAAAGAGACTCCGCCACCTTAGTGCTATTCAACCAACAAAGGCAAGTAATTACTTGCAGTGCTTTTATTTTCTTGTTGTGGTGTATGTGAAATGTATAACAGTCTGTCTTTAAGTCTATTATTTATTATTGCACGAAGCGATTGGTTGTTCAGAATGTGTTCCAATCCCAAGTGCATTGTCAGCTTTTTTGTATCAGAATTTGCTCTGTAATGCATATTAATTCCGAAGCTTACATTTGAACTTCTTGAAATACTTTTCTAATTTTCATACTGCCATAAGCTCTTAAAGGTAATTTAGATTTTCATACATCATACATATTTTACTTGCAAACTTTTGAATATATGAGCTTGTGAGATTTTTCCTATTGCCATCTACATTGATATCAGTGGAGGTTGTTCTAGCAAAAACAAGGCAACAACTGTGATCTGTGGAGTCCCACTACCGCACATTCAACCCAACAATCACTACTACCAAACTCAACTACAATAACTTCACAGCCTCGATCTTCACCATGAAACAACAATCATTTAACCTTCTTTCAGTCACAGCCATTGAAACCTTGCTATAACAGCATCAATACCAACTATACTGACAATTTACCACATCAATTTACTAATCCTGCAACCTTCATTCCCTATGTAATATCTTAACATTCATCTAATCCAATAACACATAATCAGAATCTCCATTAGCTCAATTAAGCTCATCCAATATCAATTCTTATTCAATAACTAAACCAGTTCAAATCAAAATACTAAAATTAAGATTATTTAGAAGCTTACCCAATCCTTAGCACCCTCTGAATTGCTACATCACCAAATCAATTCTTCTGAAAACCTAAATTCTGTTTTGGGGAAGAACATCGTTCACAGCTTCAAATTCAAAAGCTTGACTTCCAACCTCAAGTTGTATTTCAACCTCAAACTCTAATCCAGGTAAAGCCCATCTCCAATTCCATCTTATTCATCATTAATCAAACCTCTAAAAAATCCTCTGAGAAATCCTAGTTCTTTGATTCATCACCGAATCAACTTCAGAAACTCAATTGAACGACTACCCATGCTTCCTTATCTAACAGCACTCGATTTACTATCAACTTCATTCAATTTCCAGTTCCAATCTAAAAACCCTAATTAATTGATTTTCTTCTGATTCACAATAACATCTTATTCTCTGCAATCAACACACGAAACCCATCTCCGAATAATTGATTTCATAATCAATATCCCGTAATTCCTCAGTCGATTCCATTTCTCAGAAACCCTAACTCAACTCCCAATCCTTCTTCCAGAACTTGAACAACTACTGCAACACCTTCTTTGATTCATCTAGTTATCTAGATTCTTATGCATCAATCATACAACTTAAATCCTCAATTTCATCTCTCGAACGGCAACAGAGAAGGAGAGAAGAGAAACTGGAAGAACAGGGGAGAAGCAGAAGAGAAAAGAACAATAAAGAAGAAAGAGTGACTTCCTCGATCGGTTTTGGGTGATGAGACCAAAGAAAATACCAGGACACGCACTTGCTTCGGTAAGGCCCGCCACGACGTGTCCGAGTTGCATTAAAAGTGTTTATCCGAGAAATGACGATTTTACCCTTTGTATTAATCCAGTGATATCTTCTTTGTCCGGTACCCGATTGACACGTTCAAGTGGTCCATTCTGCGTAACTTTTCGAGATCTATCTAACGATACTAGTTTCATATCTATATCGTTGTTATATTAATTCCTAGTAATTAATATTCGTGTTAAACTAATCGAGTTATTATTGGCTAATAAGTCCCTTGACTAGTCTAATAGCGTTGACGAGCTTAAGGGTCTTTACATTTTCCCCACCTTATACATTTTCGTCCTCGAAAATCAAACCACCTTCTAGTCTTCAAAAACTCCCCACCTTATAGAATAATCTCATCTTTTATCAAAGCGAAAATAACATAATACAAAGAACAAACCTATATGGATTTTCTACAACTAAATTTGTAGCTCTAAGTTCAACTATGTTGATTTAAGTTCTATTAAATTGGGAAGTCTAAGTTCCTTAAACTAACATTTATCTTATGAAATACCTGTCTCTAATTACAAGGGAGAATCCTGCGAATCTTTTTAAGTGAATTTATAATTATCGGTTTCCTACAGAATTATGCCAAACTTCTATGATCGGTCATATCTGAATGATGTTTCCCTGTCAAGGTTGGCCAAGCCCAACAATGCCTTCCTACGAACAGAGAAAACACTACCTTCACTATTCCCCAGTGCTGGATTAACTAAGTATTGATTCATTGATCTTTTACTTCTATCTTAACTGGTGTAATTATGATAAGTTAACTTCGTAATATATATAATTTTTCACATCATTTTAAATGAATTAATCATCAAAATTTCTTTTATTTTATCATTATTATTTATTTATTTCTTCTATCATTATAAGTAATCCCGATTCGATTTTATGTCAATTTATAATATCTGATATTTTAACTTTAGTGTGATATCATATATATAAAATTTTCAAATATTATCTATTATAATGAACCCACAATTGGGGGATACCACCACAAATTGGGGGATACTCACAGTTATATGGGACTATATTTTAGCTAAGGGGTACATTTTTTTAACGATGAGATATCAATAATGTCTTTTACCCTAAAAAGAAAATCTAAAAAACATTAATCACCACTACATAAATTGCCAGATGCATCCCAAAACTCAATCTTGGCATGTCTAGGGCATTACTTTAAAAGGAGTTTAGTTGGTGTTGTTCAAGTCGTAGAGCCCAGCCAGTAGACAAATTGTCATTTATCATTTCCCCCGATCATCTGGGATATGATTGCTAAGTGTTCTATAAAAGGTGAGGATGATGTAGGATCCTGAGTACTAGAAATCCATCTAGTCATCTTGCTAGATAGATTTAAATTTCGTAATCGTTATGATACGTAGGTGTTTCGTTATCTTAGGTTTAAATTTCGTAATCGTAGATTGGGGAATCGGTATTGGTGTGACTTTGAAGACAATATCGACTGAAACTGTCGGTATTGATTTATTGATGTATCCAATACCGACTGTGTTCGTCGGTATTGGTTGTAAATTGAATTCAATACCGGTTTAGGTACTGATTGGAGTATAACATCAATAATTGGGTTAAACTAAAAACACCAGTGATTCTCTATAGATAAGTTAAGCAGCATCATAAGAACTTCTGAACATGTAGTTCGGGAATTCTCTTTGGATTGTTTCACAAAAGCAAGCTATAAGTGAAAATAATGCAGTCACATGATCATCAAAAGGTATCTCATCGCCATTCCAACCTTATTATGAGATTCTACATGATATTCTTGTCTAAATAAGAAGATTACAAATTCTTTGAGAATGTCATCAGGAAGGAAAAGTTTAGAAATCCTTATGGGTACAAGAAATACTTGAAGTGTCTTTATCACTATAGAAAAAACATAACTTCAGAATGTGAATTCATAGATATGGTTGGTGATTTGCTGGAATATGATCGTATCACCTGAAGTGTCTTTATCTCTTTTGAACATGTAGTTCCGAATATCGCAGTCACACTTGAATAAAACCTTTAGGATTTCTGCTAATTGAATTCAATACCGGCTAGGTGCTGATTGGGGATACTCCTCTATTCCTTCTTCTTCTACTCTCTCTGAAGTTTAATCTTAACGCGTCTGGGGGATACTCACAATTTTTTTTTTTGATAAGGGGCATTTCAAATTACTTCATAATGTTTTTTTTCTTTTTTTTTCCGAGTATCTCCCAATTTGTAATGGTATCCCCTAATCGTGGGTTCATTATAATTTGCTACCAGCTTAATTACTCAAATAATATCATCAACTGTATTATTATTCTCATTATTCTTAAGTTAATAGTCCCGTTGGTACATTAAACCTTAATCTTCTAAGTATAACTCTACATTCACGTACAGATTGATATCATAGATGTTATTTATTCACATTGAATTTTTATACTATATCTTGTTAAATATTAGTATTGGTAATTTAATATGATTTAAATTTGAGTCTGCATAAAATTGTATAATATATCACTTTATGTGTAAAATTTAGTGAGTTAGTGAATCATTTATTGTACTAAAGATAATCTGGGTATAAGGTCGTTAACAAGTTTAGTCTTTATGCCTTATATGACCTTATGTTCTTAATCCTACCTAATAAGTCTTATACTATCTATCTGGTTCGAACACAAAACAAATAATTCTAATTTGCTATTAGTTAATTTTGCAAAACTTAACCTTAGATAAGCACTAATAATTTTCCATGGCTATTTAATCCTAATCAATATTTTATCGCTATATATTCGTTAATGATATTTTAATTTAAGTTGTGCTCAGTATAAGACTAATTTAAATTCTAACAGTTTAAGTTCGTCATACTAATTTTCCATTTCAAAAGATGATTGAATCTATTTACTAAGAAGGATCCTATCAATATACAAGTTTATTTTCTTTCAATTCTAATATTACACTAAGTATCTGAATATTTTTATTACTATTGTTTTCATTTATAATTACTATTATAATCACTACACCAAATTTGGTGATTAACAACAGTAGGTGGCAGTTGCTTAGTGGGGTCGCAACAGTTCATCTCTGTTACGAAAGTCGATGTTGCAGTTTATCGCAACAGCTACATTGCTGTTGCAAATTTTCGGCCGCAACAGTTGGAAACTGTTACAACGTCAAAAGATCGCAATTGTCTTAAACAGTTGTGAAATTAGATTGTCGCAACTGCAACAAGCAGTTGCGATTTTTTTTGCAAAACAAAAAGATAATGGTTTTGACCTGGTCAAAACCGGTCAACTTTTGGTGAATTATTTACTGTATTCATATTCACAATTTACAGAGATTAATGTATTCCACTGACCATTCGTTATATTCATAAATCCATTTCAAGAATGATACAAAAATATTAGAATGTCGAATAGACACAACTTCAAGTCCTAATAAGTTTTATAACAACACCAAATCCAAACTCTTGAAGTTTATACCTTATCCATTTTTGATACAAGCTCTAGTTCTTCGAACCTGATCCAAAATAAAAACATAACCACAAATTTTAACTAATTATTCACTGTTTAAGAACAAAAAAGTACTAGATTGGAAGAAAAAAAGAGTGAATGAATGAAATGAAGCATACTCTTTCTGCAATACTACGAGGATGTTTTGCACAGCCACGCTTAGCTTGAACTCTGCAAGAAAGTGAATCTTCAAATAGCTCTTTTTGTTGATTTCTAATTCACACCAAAAACAAGGGACAACAGGACTTAGTCTACCACTAAAAGACAGAATCATAACGCAGGGAATGAAGTGGAGGAACTTACTAGAGGCTTCAATTTCTCTGCGTACGTTGTTGTGTCATCTTGGGTTGAGTAAAAGAACCCCTGCGCGCTTCCGCTTCCGACCCTTTGAACCTGATTGTAAGATTTAAAAACCCAAAAAAACAAACAATCAAACACAAATATATATACATACAACTGAAATGCAAACAAATAAAATAAATCACAAGAGTTCTAAAAAGAAAGTAAAAGTTTGAACACCTTTCTTCAAATGCTTCAACAACATCTTAACATGCTTGTAGGTTTTCAATGGGTTCCCATGTATTCGCTGTCTCGGGCCATCCACGCCTAACACAAGCACAAAAATGCCCAATTTTCATTATAACAAAAAAAAATACAAAGAAAAAAGCAGTATAAATGAAACAACTTTGATTGTTAGGTTACATACCATTTAATAAGATACTGATCTTGCCCCTTTGTATTCCCAACCACGAACAAATCCATCATCAAAAACACACAAAGAAATTAGTTAAAAATAAACAAAAAACTCGTCAAAAATCATAAATCTGGGGTTCACACAGAAACTTAGCAACCAAGAATATATAATTGTGTGCATTGCTTCTCCTTTTTCTTTTCTTTCTTGTGGCCAATGATGGTTTCAAATTCTTGGTTGTCAAGTTTCTTGTTCCTAGACATTTTTGAACATTTAATCAGCTGCTCCTTGATAGGTTCCAAAATTCTAACTACAATGTCAAGACCATTGTTGGATTCATGAGCGAGCTCATTCTTGAGTTTCATTGTTTTGAGTGGACATCCGGTCTTAATTTTCACATAGTAGGTTCCAGCAGAATGTCAACTGATCAATAACAACCAATCAGTTAAGTATAACAGAAACTTTCTCAGTTTAGCATTCATCAATTCATCTTCTAAAACAAGTCAATAACAAAACATTTCGATAGAATTTCAAAATTACATCCTACCAGATCCATCGAGGTTCTAGCATTTAAAGAGATAAGCGCATCCTCGGCACCAGCGATGACCAAAATTGGCAAGTAAAATACGTACCAGAATCGGAGAAAAGGACGCACCAAGTGTTTTTTCCCAAGTGAAATATGTACCAGAATCATAACAAAGGCATGAACATCTTCTCTTGATGGATTAACATCGAGCAGCACCACACCATTGATCTGTAACTGAAATATGAAATTAAAAAGTAAAAACAGTACAAAATTTTACTGCAAAAGAGACTTCCTCATTCAAAGTACATAAACTCGCATATTTAGAATTTTTGGATATCCGGACTTGTTCTGCGGCCTTTAATGCAAGTAGAGCTCCATAGTCATGACCAACATGTATCACCAAGAAAACCACATATCCAAGCAAAACGAAAGGAGAGGATCAAAACAAATAAAATTTCTGGCGATATTAAATTCTTTACTTTCTTGAGTTCTTCTTGCAGAAATCAAAATAAATAAAATTTCTCTATAATCATTTGCTATAGCTACGCCACCCCAACTTTACCCAACTTTATTTTCTTTTTCAATACCACTTCAGTTTCAATTAAGTCACAAAAACAAAAACCCATCCCTAAAACATGGTAATAAACAATCCCCTGAACCTATAGTCAAACAACAATACTCGAAAATTGAAACTTTATTGTTTCTTACCAAGTATGGTTTGATGAAGATGAATCTTCGAGATTGAAAACCCTAACCACACTGCAACAAAGAGTCATACAGTAAATCAAATCAATCCGCCAAATCAAACCAAGGCTTGTAATAAATATTTAGGTTTTAAGAAAATACTAACCTTATAATATCAAATAACTCTTCAACTACAGTTTTCTTTATGATTCAAATCGTCCTCAACAGCAGTGTTAGGGTTTTTATTTGAGAGAGATCAGATCTACAGATTCAATAATCTTTTCGTATTGAGAGAGTGAAAGAGAAGAGATTCAGTCGTATTAAGAGTGAAAGAGGAGATTCAGTGGTGATGGTGAAAGCGGCCGCAGAGCTAGGGTTTTGATGAGAAAGAAAGAAGAAGAAAAAAGTGAATTGAGAATAAGCCTTCTTTCGGTGATAATGGTTTGTCGAGTCAGATTCGCTATGAGTGGGTTGAATAGTTACTAGACCGAGTCAGCTAAAAAGTGTAGGCAAAAACACTAATTTTTCGCATGCCTGCAACTGGATTTAGTTGCGAATCGCAACTGAAAGAAACAATTGCGAGTTTCGTATCAGTTTTAAACTGTTGCGAATTTTTTGCAACTGAAATTAGCAACAGAAAATTCGCAACAGCTTTTAAGTTGCTGGGGATCTAAGTTGCTAATACCCATATTTGGTGTAGGGAATATTTTTATTATTAAACTGACGGTCGAGGTATCATTCAAACTTCTCTTAATAATATTATTAAATCCCAACAAATTGTTAACATTTATGTGATCATAAATTATTGACTCTACGTATAAGTCAAGGTGCGCAATAAATTTCTATATGATTTTCAAGGTTTATCAATAATACTAATTTCACTATTTTTATAGTATTATATTATTTACACGTTTATATTTTATAGATTAACTATTCTTAAATCCTTATTAGCTAAAGTTACTGGTGTATCCTACAATTTTTACTTCATTACATATACAAACAAACAAATCAATCAATCAAATAATTATTTAAATTATTGATGGGTTTTAGTGAATTAAGATTTATCTCACAAACCCAACCCAGTTCTAAACTAATCTATTTCACTAACTAGCACTGGTTGATTCTATCTTTTCCCATATAAGATCTAATAGTGATCTCTGATACCAACACTGTAGCGCCCCCTAAGCTAGCAGCTGACTGATCCAAGAGATTAACTAAATAAAGAGGCACTAAGAATCTAAAACATGTACTTAAGCATTCAATTAAGAAATGGGATAAGAAACTTAACCCAAAACTAACCCGCTCTGAAACATATATATACAAGAAGTCCTCTCAAATAATACATATACAATGGTCAGTTGGATTACAGAGACAATATATAACATAATAAACATGATAGAAGTTAACCAACTAACGAAAATAACCCTTGAAGCTTTCGCTGCGCAACTCCGATCTGTCTTTGAAACTGAAAGTGGGAATGAGTGAGCACATCATCCCTAAAAGGGGTGCCCAGTAGGAATAACATTTAACTTTCAAGTAATCATGGGAAGATTTGGAAAACAATAATGTTTTCCCAAACATTAAAAAGTGACCAAGTCACTGAAATAAACAAACATGTATATGGACAAACTCCTTTTTCAAACAATGTATAATATTCGTGCTAACCACACTCGTTATCTATTGATATCACCAAGACCATGATGACCCACTTTAATCAATAAAAGCTATATTCATGTGGATATAAATCTAAAGGAGCGTATCCTATATACCACAAGTGGAAATTCATATTTCCCATAACAATACATATGACAAACAAACATTACAAGTCCTTTCCAAACCACGAAAAGATTAACAAAATCAACAGAAATATAGTAAAGAAATTTAAACAAAGCATGGAATGCACACTAGACAATCCATGAGTTTGTTAAGCATAAACTTTTGTAAAAGAAACAACAATGGTTACTAAAGAGTCAAATGTATTCCCACCTATTTTGATGACAGGCCACGCCTACCTCGAGATCCACGATCCACTGGTTCATCTTTTGAATCGATCGTTGTAAATACCAACTGTTAATCACACAAGAACTCTAATAATCTAGACACAATGGCTCACACAAGAATCATACAAGTCTATCTAATGGTTCTAAGCCCATTTACGGTGATATATCTTTTATTTATCCAATTTTAGCAAATCTAAGGTTTACTAATTCAATTAAATTGTTATTATAGTTCATTATCTAAGTCTAATGAATATCTACAACTTTGTAGAAGAAGTCAAAGACTAATTCGGACCCCAAGAGGTCCAAAACATCTAATTAAGAAAACTGTCCTAAGCCCAAGTCCACCAAAGTCAACTAACAGTCACTAACGGTCAAGGGTCAACTAACAGTCAACATCCAAGTCCGGGTCAAGGTCAAGTCAAATGGTCTATTGGTCTGGTCACTGAGTCAAATCCTGGTTACTGAGTCAACTCAGTCAGAAGACTGATTTAGGTAAATCAACTACACATATTTAACTCAGTCAGATAGACTGAATCAGAAACACTAGGTCGAGTCAGCTAAGCTGAAAACATTCTTGCCAAAACCATTGTATAGGTCAACCTATGATGCATAACCCAAAGCTCAAATGCAGAAACAAATACTATGTCTACAAAAGCATTAAAACATATCCAATCAAAACAATTTCATAATTACTACCAACCTGAATTCAGGCTTGCATAATTACAGCTCAGTTCCATCACCCTTCAACAACCTTACAGGGAACAACACCCAACATTATACACACAAAAATCTAATTCCAACTTCAAACAATTATTTACATCAATTACAAACTATTTTACCTCTCATTGGAGTTGCAAGTCTTCCCTTAGAGGTTTACTTAACACAATCACTAAATTCTTATTCTAACAACACTGCCAATCCAACTCAATATCGCCTGCAACTTACATCAACTGTCACCACCAAAACCTCGAACACTTCATATCTGCAACACACCAGTAACATCTCATCAGTTCCATTAACCAAAACTTACATTTCAACACCACAATTCCCTAAGCATCCCCAGCAACTACAGAACCACCACCACCAAATCATTCAACATAACTCTACACTTCCTGTCCTTGAAACTGTAGCTTCATCACATCCATGTTGAGTTTCAATTCCAACACTAGTTCCACTACTGCACATTCAACCCAACAATCACTACTGCCAAACTCAACTACAATAACTTCACAACCTCGATCTTCACCATGAAACAACAATCAATTAACCTTCTTTCAGTCACAACCATTGAAACCTTGATATAATAACATCATTACCAACTATACTTCCAATTTACCATATTAATTTACTAATCCTGCAACCTTCATTCCCTCTGTAATATCTTAACATTCATATAATCCAATAACACATAACCAGAATCTCCATTAGCTCAATTAAGCTCATCCAATCTCAATTCATATTCAATAACAACTTATAAGCTTAATAACTAAACAAGTTCAAATAAAAATACTAAAATTAAGATTATTTAGAAGCTTACCCAATCATTAGCACCCTCTGAATTGCTACATCACCAAATCAATTCTTCTGAAAACCTAAATTCTGTTTTGGGGAAGAACATCATTCACAGCTTCAAATTCAAAAGCCTGACTTCCAAACTCAAGTTGTATTTCAACCTCAAACTCTAATCCAGGTAAAACCCATCTCCAATTCCTTCTTATTCATCATTAATCAAACCTCTAAAAAATCCTCTGAGAAATCCTAGTTCTTTGATTCACCACCGAATCAACTTCAGAAACTCAATTGAACGACTACCCATGCTTCCTTATCTAACAACACTCGATTTACTATCAACTTCATTCAATTTCCAGTTCCAATATAAAAACCCTAATTAACTGATTTTTTTCTGATTCACAATAACATCTTATTCTCTGCAATCAACACACGAAACCCATCTCTGAATAATTGATTTCATAATCAATATCCCGTAATTCCTCAGTCGATTCCATTTCTCAGAAACCCTAACTCAACTCTCAATCCTTCTTCCAGAACTTGAACAACTACAACAATACCTTCTTTGATTCATCTAGTTATCTAGATTCTTATGCATCAATCACACAACTTAAATCCTCAATTTCATCTCTCGAACATCAACAGAGAAGGAGAGAAGACAAACTGGAAGAACAGGGGAGAAGCAGAAGAGAAAAGAAGAAAGAAGAATAAAGAAGATAAGAAGAAAGAATGACTTCCTCGATCAGTTTTGGTGATGAGACCAAAGAAAATACCAAGACACGCACTTGATTCGGTCAGGACCGCCACGACGTGTCCGAGTTGCATTAAAAGTGTTTATCCGAGAAATGATGATTTTACCCTTTGTACTAATCCAGTGATATCTTCTTTGTCCGGTACCCGATTGACACGTTCAAGTAGTCCATTCTGTGTAACTTTTCGAGATCTATCTAACGATACTAGTTTCATATCTATATCGTTGTTAGATTAATTCCTAGTAATTAACATTCGTGTTAAACTAATCGAGTTATTATCGGCTAATAAGTCTCTTGACTAGTCTAATAGCGTTGACGAGCTTAAGGGTCTTTACATTCTCCCCACCTTATACATTTTCGTCCTTGAAAATCAAACCTCCTTCTAGTCTTCAAAAACTCCCAACCTTATAGAATAATCCCTTCTTTTATCAAAGCACAAATAACATAAAACAAAGAACAAACATATATGGATTTTCTACAACTAAATTTGTAGCTCTAAGTTCAACTATGTTGATTTAAATTCTATCAAATTGGGAAGTATAAGTTCCTTACACTAACATTTATCTTATGGAATACCTGTTTCTAATTACAAGGGAGAATCCTACGAATCTTTTTAAGTGAATTTATAATTATCGGTTTCCTACAGAATTATACCAAACTTCTATAATCGGTCATATCTGAATGCAGTTTCCCTGTCAAGGTTGGCCAAGCCCAACAATTCCTTGCTACGAACAAAGAAAACACGACCTTCACTATTACCCAGTGATGGATTAACTGAGTATTGATTAATTGATCTTTTACTTCTATCTTAACTGGTGTAATTCTGATAAGTTAACTTCGTAATATATATAAATTGTTCACATCATTTTAAATGAATTTAATCATCAAAATTTCTTCTATTTTATCGTTATTATTTATTTATTTCTTCTATCATTATAAGTAATCCCGATTCGATTTTATGTCAATTTATAATATCTGATATTTTAACTTTAGTGTGATATCATATATATAAAATTTTCAAATATTATCTATTATAATTTGCTACCAGCTTAATTACTCAAATAATATCATCAACTGTATTATTATTCTCATTATTCTTAAGTTAATAGTCCCGTTAGTACACTAAACCTTAATCTTCTAAGTATAACTCTACATTCACGTACAGATTGATATCATAGATGTTATTTATTCACATTGAATCTGTATACTATATCTTGTTAAATATTAGCATTGGTAATTTAATATGATTTAAATTTGAGTCTGCATAAAATTGTATAATATATCACTTTACGTGTAAAATTTAGTGAGTTAGTGAATCATTTATTGGACTAAAGATAATCTGGGTATAAGGTCGTTAACAAGTTTAGTCTTTATGCCTTATATGACCGTATGTTCTTAATCCTACCTAATAAGTCTTATACTATCTATCTGGTTCGAACACAAAACAAATAATTCTAATTTGTTATTAGTTAATTTTGCAAAACTTAACCTTAGACAAGCACTAATAATTTCCCATAGCTATTTAATCCTAATCCATATTTTATCGTTATATATTCGTTAATGATGTTTTAATTTAAGTTGTACTCAGTATAATACTAATTTAAATTCTAACAGTTTAAGTTCGTCATATTAATTTTCCATTTCAAAAGATGATTGAATCTATTTACTAAGAAGGATCCTATCAATATACAAATTTATTTTCTTTCAATTTTTATATTACACTAAGTATCTGAATACTGTTATTACTATTGTTTTCATTTATAGTTACTATTATAATATTTTTATTATTAAACTGATGGTCGAGGTATCATTCTAACTACTCTTAATAATATTATTAAATCCCAAAAATTTGTTAACATTTATGTGATCATAAATTATTTACCCTACGTATAAGTCAAGGTGCGCAATAAATTTCTATTTGACTTTAAAGATTTATCAATAATACTAATTTCACTATTTTTATAGTATTAGATTATCTACACGTTTATATTTTATAGATTAACTATTCTTAAATCCTTATTAGCTAAAGTTACTGGTGTATCCTACAATTTTTACTTCATTACATATACAAACAACCAAACAAACAAATCAATCAATCAAATAATTATTTTAATTATTGATGGTTTTTAGTGAATTAAGATTTATCTCAAAAACCCAACCCAGTTGTAAACTAATCTATTTCACCAGCTAGCACTGGTCGATTCTATCTTTTCCCATATAAGATCTAATAATGAGCTCTGATACCAACACTGTATCGCCCCCTAAGCTAGCAGCTGACTAATCCAAGAAATTAACTAAATAAAGAGGCACTAAGAATCTAAAACATGTACTTAAGCATTCAATTAAGAAATGCGATACAAAACTTAACCCCAAAACTAACCCGCTCTGAAACATATATATATACATATAATACATATACAATAGTCATTTGGTTTACACATACAATATGTAACATAATAAACATAATAGAAGTTAACCAACTAACGAAAATAACCCTTGAAGCTTTCGCTGCGCAACTCCGATCTGTCTTTGAAAATGAAAGTGGGAATGGGTGAGCACATCATCCCTAAAAGAGGTGCCCAGTAGGAATAACATTTAACTTTCAAGTAATCATGGGGAGATTTGGAAAACAATAATGTTTTCCCAAACATTAAAAAGTGACCAAGTCACTGAAATAAACAAACATGTATATGGACAAACTCTTTTTTCAAACAATGTATAATATTCGTGCTAACCACACTCGTTAGCTATTGATATCACCAAGACCATGATGACCCACTTTAATCAATAAAAGCTATATTCATGTGGATATAAATCTAAAGGAGCTTATCCTATACACTACAAGTGTAAATTCATATTTCCCATAACAATACATATGACAAACAAACATTACAACTCCTTTCCAAACCATGGAAAGATTAACAAAATCAACAGAAATATAGTAAAGCAATTTAAACAAAGCATGGAATGCACACTAGACAATCCATGAGTTTGTTAAGCATAGACTTTTGTAAAAGAAACAACAATGGTTACAAAAGAGTCAAATGTATTCCCACCTCTTTTGATGACAAGCCACACCTACCTCGAGATCCACGATCCACTGATTCATCCTTTGAATCGATCGTTGTTAATACCAACTGTTAATCACACAAGTACTCTAAGAATCTAGCCACAATGGCTCACACAAGAATCATACAAGTCTATCTAAAGGTTTTAAGCCCATTTATGGTGCTATATCTTTTATTTATCCAATTTTAGCAAATCTAAGGTTTACTAATTCAATTAAATTGTTTCTATAGTTCATTATCTAAGCCTTATGAATATCTGCAACTTTGTAGAAGAAGTCAAAGGCTAATTCGGATCACAAGAGGTCCAAAACATCTAATTAAGAAAACTGCCCTAAGCCCAAGTCCACCAAAGTCAACTAATAGTGACTAACGGTCGAACCAACGGTCAAAGGTCAATTAACAGTCAACATCCAAGTCCGGGTCTAGGTCAAGTCAGATGGTTTATTGGTCTGGTCACTGAGTCAAATCTTGGTTACTTTGTCAACTCAGTCAGAAGACTAATTTAGATAAATCAACTACACATATTTAACTCAGTCAGATAGACTGAATCAGAAACACTAGGTCGAGTCAGCTAAGCTGCAAACATTCTTGCCAAAACCATTGTATAGGTCAACCTATGATGCATAACCGAGAGATCAACCGCAGGAACAAATACTATGTCTACAAAAGCATTAAAACATATTCAATCATAACAATTTCATAATTACTACCGACCTAAATTCAGGCTTGCATCATTACAGCTCAGTTCCACCACCCTTGAACAACCTTACAGGGAACAACACCCAACATTATACACACAAAACTCTAATTCCAACTTCAAACAATTCTTTACATCAATTACAAACTATTTTACCTCTCATTGGAGTTGCAAGTCTTCCCTTAGAGGTTTACTTAACACAATCACTAAATTCTTATTCTAACAACACTGCCAATCCAACTCAATATCGCCTGCAACTTATATTAACTGTCACCACCAAAACCTCGAACACTTCATATCTGCAACACACCAGTAACATCTCATCAGTTCCATTAACCAAAACTTACAATTCAACACCACAATCCCCTAAGCATCCCCAACAACTACAGAACCACCACCACCAAATCATTCCACATAACTCTACACATCTTGTCCTTGAAACTGTAGCTTCATCACATCCATGTTGAGTTTCAATTCCAACACTAGTTACACTACTGCACATTCAACCCAACAATCACTACTGCTAAACTCAACTACAATAACTTCACAACCTCGATCTTCACCATGAAACAACAATCAATTAACCTTCTTTCAGTCACAGCCATTGAAACCTTGATATAATAACATCATTACCAATTATACTTCCAATTTACCACATTAATTTACTAATCCTGCAACCTTCATTCCCTCTGTAATATCTTAACATTCATCTAATCCAATAACACATAACCAGAATCTCCATTAGCTCAATTAAGCTCATCCAATCTCAATTCATATTCAATAACTTATAAGCTTAATAACTAAACCAGTTCAAATCAAAATACTAAAATTAAGATTATTTAGAAGCTTACCCAATCATTAGCACCCTCTGAATTGATACATCACCAAATCAATTCTTCTGAAAACCTAAATTCTGTTTTGGGGAAGAACATCATTCACAGCATCAAATTCAAAAGCCTGACTTCCAAACTCAAGTTGTATTTCAACCTCAAACTCTAATCCAGGTAAAACCCATCTCCAATTCCTTCTTATTCATCATTAATCAAACCTCTAAAAAATCCTCTGAGAAATCCTAGTTCTTTGATTCACCACAGAATCAACTTCAGAAACTCAATTGAACGACTACCCATGCTTCCTTATCTAACAACACTCGATTTAACTTCATTCAATTTCCAGTTCCAATATAAAAACCCTAATTAACTGATTTTTTTCTGATTCACAATAACATCTTATTCTCTACAATCAACACACGAAACCCATCTCTGAATAATTGATTTCATAATCAATATCCCGTAATTCCTCAGTCGATTCCATTTCTCAGAAACCCTAACTCAACTCTCAATCCTTCTTCCAGAACTTGAACAACTACAACAACACCTTCTTTGATTCATCTAGTTATCTAGATTATTATGCATCAATAACACAACTTAAATCCTCAATTTCATCTCTCGAACAGCAACAGAGAAGGAGAGAAGAGAAACTGGAAGAACAGGGGAGAAGCAGAAGAGAAAAGAAGAAAGAAGAATAAAGAAGATAATAAGAAAGAATGACTTCCTCGATCAGTTTTGGTGATGAGACCAAAGAAAATACCAAGACACGCACTTGCTTCGGTAAGGCCCGCCACGACGTGTCCGAGTTGCATTAAAAGTGTTTATCCTAGAAATGACGATTTTACCCTTTGTACTAATCCATTGATATCTTCTTTGTCCGGTACCCGATTGACACGTTCAAGTAGTCCATTCTGTGTAACTTTTCGAGATCTATCTAACGATACTAGTTTCATATATATATCGTTGTTAGATTAATTCCTAGTAATTAACATTCGTGTTAAACTAATCGAGTTATTATCGGCTAATAAGTCTCTTGACTAGTCTAATAGCGTTGACGAGCTTAAGGGTCTTTACATTCTCCCCACCTTATACATTTTCGTCCTTGAAAATCAAACCTTCTTCTAGTCTTCAAAAACTCCCAACCTTATAGAATAATCCCTTCTTTTATCAAAGAGCAAATAACATAAAACAAAGAACAAACATATATGGATTTTCTACAACTAAATTTGTAGCTCTAAGTTCAACTATGTTGATTTAAATTCTATCAAATTGGGAAGTATAAGTTCCTTACACTAACATTTATCTTATGGAATACCTGTCTCTAATTACAAGGGAGAATCCTACAAATCTTTTTAAGTGAATTTATAATTATCGGTTTCCTACAGAATTATACCAAACTTCTATAATCGGTCATATCTGAATGCAGTTGCCCTGTCAAGGTTGGACAAGCCCAACAATTCCTTGCTACGAACAAAGAAAACACGACCTTCACTATTACCCAGTGATGGATTAACTGAGTATTGATTAATTGATCTTTTACTTCTATCTTAACTGGTGTAATTCTGATAAGTTAACTTCGTAATATATATAAATTGTTCACATCATTTTAAATGAATTTAATCATCAAAATTTCTTCTATTTTATCATTATTATTTATTTATTTCTTCTATCATTATAAGTAATCCCGATTCGATTTTATGACAATTTACAATATCTGATATTTTAACTTTAGTGTGATATCATATATATAAATTTTCAAATATTATCTATTATAATTTGCTACCAGCTTAATTACTCAAATAATATCATCAACTGTATTATTATTCTCATTATTCTTAAGTTAATAGTCCCGTTGGTACACTAAACCTTAATCTTCTAAGTATAACTCTACATTCACGTACAGATTGATATCATAGATGTTATTTATTCATATTGAATCTGTATACTATATCTTGTTAAATATTAGCATTGGTAATTTAATATGATTTAAATTTGAGTCTGCATAAAATTGTATAATATATCACTTTATGTGTAAAATTTAGTGACTTAGTGAATCATTTATTGGACTAAAGATAATCTGGGTATAAGGTCGTTAACAAGTTTAGTCTTTATGCCTTATATGACCTTATGTTCTTAATCCTACCTAATAAGTCTTATACTATCTATCTGGTTCGAACACAAAACAAATAATTCTAATTTGTTATTAGTTAATTTTGCAAAACTTAACCTTAGACAAGCACTAATAATTTCCCATAGCTATTTAATCCTAATCCATATTTTATCGCTATATATTCGTTAATGATGTTTTAATTTAAGTTGTACTCAGTATAATACTAATTTAAATTCTAACAGTTTAAGTTCGTCATACTAATTTTCAATTTCAAAAGATGATTGAATCTATTTACTAAGAAGGATCCTATCAATATACAAATTTATTTTCTTTCAATTTTTATATTACACTAAGTATCTGAATACTATTATTACTATTGTTTTCATTTATAGTTACTATTATAATATTTTTATTATTAAACTGATGGTCGAGGTATCATTCTAACTACTCTTAATAATATTATTAAATCCCAAAAATTTGTTAACATTTATGTGATCATAAATTATTGACCCTACGTATAAGTCAAGGTGCGCAATAAATTTCTATTTGACTTTAAAGATTTATCAATAATACTAATTTCACTATTTTTATAGTATTAGATTATCTACACGTTTATATTTTATAGATTAACTATTCTTAAATCCTTATTAGCTAAAGTTACTGGTGTATCCTACAATTTTTACTTCATTACATATACAAACAACCAAACAAACAAATCAATCAATCAAATAATTATTTTAATTATTGATGGTTTTTAGTGAATTAAGATTTATCTCAAAAACCCAACCCAGTTGTAAACTAATCTATTTCACTAGCTAGCACTGGTCGATTCTATCTTTTCCCATATAAGATCTAATAGTGAGCTCTGATACCAACACTGTAGCGCCCCCTAAGCTAGCAGCTGACTAATCCAAGAAATTAACTAAATAAAGAGGCACTAAGAATCTAAAACATGTACTTAAGCATTCAATTAAGAAATGCGATACAAAACTTAACCCCAAAACTAACCCGCTCTGAAACATATATATACAAGAAGTCCTCTCAAATAATACATATACAATAGTCATTTGGTTTACAGATACAATATGTAACATAATAAACATAATAGAAGTAAACCAACTAACGAAAATAACCCTTGAAGCTTTCGCTGCGCAACTCCGATCTGTCTTTGAAAATGAAAGTGGGAATGGGTGAGCACATCATCCCTAAAAGGGGTGCCCAGTAGGAATAACATTTAAATTTCAAGTAATCATGGGGAGATTTGGAAAACAATAATGTTTTCCCAAACATTAAAATGTGACCAAGGCACTGAAATAAACAAACATGTATATGGAAAAACTCCTTTGTCAAACAATGTATAATATTCGTGCTAACCACACTCGTTAGCTATTGATATCACCAAGACCATGATGACCCACTTTAATCAATAAAAGCTATATTCATGTGGATATAAATCTAAAGGAGCGTATCCTATATACCACAAGTGGAAATTCATATTTCCCATAACAATACATATGACAAACAAACATTACAACTCCTTTCCAAACCATGGAAAGATTAACAAAATCAACAGAAATATAGTAAAGCAATTTAAACAAAGCATGGAATGCACACTAGACAATCCATGAGTTTGTTAAGCATAAACTTTTGTAAAAGAAACAACAATGGTTACAAAAGAGTCAAATGTATTCCCACCTCTTTTGATGACAAGCCACACCTACCTCGAGATCCACGATCCACTGATTCATCCTTTGAATCGATCGTTGTTAATACCAACTGTTAATCACACAAGAACTCTAAGAATCTAGCCACAATGGCTCACACAAGAATCATACAATTCTATCTAATGGTTTTAAACCCATTTATGGTGCTATATCTTTTATTTATCCAATTTTAGCAAATCTAAGGTTTATTAATTCAATTAAATTGTTTCTATAGTTCATTATCTAAGTCTTATGAATATCTTCAACTTTGTAGAAGAAGTCAAAGGCTAATTCGGATCACAAGAGGTCCAAAACATCTAATTAAGAAAACTGCCCTAAGCCCAAGTCCACCAAAGTCAACTAACAGTCACTAACGGTCGAATCAACGGTCAAAGGTCAATTAACAGTCAACATCCAAGTCCGGGTCTAGGTCAAGTCAGATGGTCTATTGGTCTGGTCACTGAGTCAAATCTTGGTTACTGAGTCAACTCAGTCAGAAGACTAATTTAGATAAATCAACTACACATATTTAACTCAGTCAGATAGACTGAATCAGAAACACTAGGTCGAGTCAGCTAAGCTGCAAACATTCTTGCCAAAACCATTGTATAGGTCAACCTATGATGCATACCCGAGAGATCAACCGTAGAAACAAATACTATGTCTACAAAAGCATTAAAACATATTCAATCAAAACAATTTCATAATTACTACCAACCTAAATTCAGGCTTGCATCATTACAGCTCAGTTCCACCACCCTTGAACAACCTTACAGGGAACAAGACCCAACATTATACACACAAAACTCTAATTCCAACTTCAAACAATTCTTTACATCAATTACAAACTATTTTACCTCTCATTGGAGTTGCAAGTCTTCCCTTAGAGGTTTACTTAACACAATCACTAAACTCTTATTCTAACAACACTGCCAATCCAACTCAATATCGCCTGCAACTTACATTAACTGTCACCACCAAAACCTCGAACACTTCATATCTGCAACACACCAGTAACATCTCATCAGTTCCATTAACCAAAACTTACAGTTCAACACCACAATCCCCTAAGCATCCCCAGCAACTACAGAACCACCACCACCAAATCATTCCACATAACTCTACACTTCTTGTCCCTGAAACTGTAGCTTCATCACATCCATGTTGAGTTTCAATTCCAACACTAGTTCAACTACTGCACATTCAACCCAACAATCACTACTTCCAAACTCAACTACAAGAACTTCACAGCCTCGATCTTCACCATGAAACAACAATCAATTAACCTTCTTTCAGTCACAGCCATTGAAACCTTGATATAATAACATCATTACCAACTATACTTCCAATTTACCACATTAATTTACTAATCCTGCAACCTTCATTCCCTCTGTAATATCTTAACATTCATCTAATCCAATAACACATAACCAGAATCTCCATTAGCTCAATTAAGCTCATCCAATCTCAATTCATATTCAATAACAACTTATAAGCTTAATAACTAAACCAGTTCAAATCAAAATACTAAAATTAAGATTATTTAGAAGCTTACCCAATCATTAGCACCCTCTGAATTGCTACATCACCAAATCAATTCTTCTGAAAACCTAAATTCTGTTTTGGGGAAGAACATCATTCACAGCTTCAAATTCAAAAGCCTGACTTCCAACCTCAAGTTGTATTTCAACCTCAAACTCTAATCCAGGTAAAACCCATCTCCAATTCCTTCTTATTCATCATTAATCAAACCTCTAAAAAATCCTCTGAGAAATCCTAGTTCTTTGATTCACCACCGAATCAACTTCAGAAACTCAATTGAACGACTACCCATGCTTCCTTATCTAACAGCACTCGATTTACTATCAACTTCATTCAATTTCCAGTTCCAATATAAAAACCCCAATTAACTGATTTTTTTCTGATTCACAATAACATCTTATTCTCTGCAATCAACACACGAAACCCATCTCTGAATAATTGATTTCATAATCAATATCCCGTAATTCCTCAGTCGACTCCATTTCTCAGAAACCCTAACTCAACTCTCAATCCTTCTTCCAGAACTTGAACAACTACAACAACACCTTCTTTGATTCATCTAGTTATCTAGATTCTTATGCATCAATCACACAACTTAAATCCTCAATTTCATCTCTCGAACAGCAACAGAGAAGGAGAGAAGAGAAACTGGAAGAACAGGGGAGAAGCAGAAGAGAAAAGAAGAAAGAAGAATAAAGAAGATAAGAAGAAAGACTGACTTCCTCGATCAGTTTTGGTGATGAGACCAAAGAAAATACCAAGACACGCACTTGATTCGGTAAGGCCCGCCACGACGTGTCCGAGTTGCATTAAAAGTCTTTATCCGAGAAATGACGATTTTACTCTTTGTACTAATCCAGTGATATCTTCTTTGTCCGGTACCCGATTGACACGTTCAAGTAGTCCATTCTGCGTAACTTTTCGAGTTCTATGTAACGATACTAGTTTCATATCTATACCGTTGTTAGATTAATTCCTAGTGATTAACATTCATGTTAAACTAATCGAGTTATTATCGGCTAATATGTCTATTGACTAGTCTAATAGCGTTGACGAACTTAAGGGTCTTTACAGTTGCATAGTCCGGATTTTGAGGATAGCCATACTTTTATCTAAGTTGCTATCGATTTTCATCACATGGATCTATCGTTTGATTTGATCATCCGTTTAGATCGCAAATCAGGAAATCAATCATAGGCTTAATTTATGGGAGGCGGATTTGGTTTAAAATCTTGAATTGAGGTTGAAGCAACTCTTAGTTGTGGGTGACATCATCTAACAGAATCAATTGCGCAGAATCTTGTGAGATTCAAGAGGTGTAAGGAGCGCGACTGCACCTTAACCGGTGGATTTCCTTTTAGGGCTCAACTACATTCCAGACAGAATTTAATTGGTAGTAGGCTAGTGTCTGTAGCGGTGTAATAGAGTGTGGTGTTAAATTTGGACTAGGTCCCGTTTTTTTTTGTATTTGCGGTTTCATCATTAACAAAACTTCTGATGTCTATGTTATTTCTTTTTACGCATTATATTGTTTATCTTTATAATTGAAATATCACAGGTTGTGCGTTGATCAATCACAGTAGCTAGATCTAACCTTGTTAGTTGGAAAATACTTGATTGATCCTTGGACATTGGTCTTTGGTACCGTCCAAGGACTCTCTTTGTAAGTTAGGTTCACAAATTCAATTCCGTAAACGTTCTAACAATAAGAGGTAGAGAGAGAAATATAACTCTAGGCACTTTCCTTGATTGAGTTTTTTACTCTCGGAGTTGTGTCGAGTTTTTCTATACAGATTGTCTAAGAAAAAGTTGGTGGTGTGTCTTGGTATCCCTGCGTTTTCAATAGCTATATTCATAATTTTAAGATTACAAATTCCTAGACCGGATATAGGTGCTAGGACCAAATCCCACTTAATTTGATGATAAATCTTTGAACCAGAGTCATGTTCCCATAAGAAGTTTCTCATCTTTCCATGGAGTATTTGAAGAACAGATGCAGGTGCCTTGAACAAAGAAAAATATTAAATAGAGAAAGCATATAAGATGCATTTGGGAAGAGTGAGCTTACCTCCCTTGGATATATTACGTCCCCTCCATTGAGAAAGTCTAGCATCAAATTTCTCAATAACTGGATCCCATAATTAATTGCTTGGAATTTGATTTTGCATAAAGTGGCATACCAAGGTACGGAAAAGGCAAAGAGTTTGTAGCACATCCAAATTCAGCAGCCCATGTATTAAGTTCAAGTACATCTCTAATGGAAATAAATCTTGTCTTTGAGGTATTAACTTTGATACCAGCAATATATTCAAAATAATATAGATCTAAAAATATCGTGTAACTCCTCTTTGTTATGATCAATGATAAAATAGTGTCATCTGCATAGTGTAAGTGATTCATCACTAAACTGGATGGTGAAACAAAGAAGACACTAAACAAATTGAGGCTTGCAGCTCTATCCATATACCTTGAGAAACCTTCCATAGCTATGTTATACAAGAGAGGAGAAACAAGGCATCCTTGTCTAACTCCTCTTGTACTTTTAAAGTAACCAAAAACACTCTCATTTATAAGAACTAAAAAGGTGGATGTATAGTAACAGAACTTGAGCCACTTGCACCATTTACTGCCGAAACCCATCTTGCCAACATAAATTCAAGACACTTATAATTGATTTTATCAAAAGCCTTATCAAGATCAATTACAGACAACACCTTCCTTGTTTGACCTCAATCTAGAGTCCACCAGCTCATTAGAAATTAAGTTTCCATTAATAATTTTTCTCCCTCCAATGTAAGCACATTGAACAGGAAAAATCAATTTATCCATGACAAGTTTCAATCTAGAAGCAAGCACTTTAGCAATGATTTTGTATACACTAGTTAACACTCAGATAGGTCTACAATCTTTTATGGTTTCAATATGATCTTTCTTAGGCACTGAAGTTATGAAAGTAGATTTTGTTTATGATCAATGTTACCAGTTGAGAAAAATTCATCAATTGTGTCCATGATATCTTTCTTGAAGAAACTCCAACACTTTAGAAAGAACATAATTGGAAAGCTGAAAAAGCGGGGGTTCAACAACCACACCCAATATTTCGTTTAAGAAATTTGTATGGACTAACTCCAATATAATCAACTAGACAGTCAGACTCAATCAAGGAAAATATATCCAAGAGTTATATCTTTGTTTCTCAATGTAATCAGCAAATCAAACAGATAGAAATCTGCGAGCCTGATTATTATGAGAAACAACTTGAGCGGTACCAAATACCAATGTTCAAGTGTCAATCAATTTCAGTCAACAACCAAAGATTGGATTTACCAATTGATTGAACTACGCACAATCTGTGATATTTCAATTATATAAACGAATATAATACGGAAAATAAATAACACGAATACCATAAGTTTTGTTAACGAGGAAACCGCAAATGCAGAAAAACCCCGAGACCTAGTCTAGATTTGAACACCGCACTGTATTAAACCGCTACATACTCTATCCTACTACAAGTTAACTTCGGACTGGAATGTAGTTGAGCCCTAACCAATCTCACACTGATTAAGGTACAGTCGCATTTCTTACGCCTATGAACCCCAGCAGGACTCTACGCACTTGATTCCCTTAGTTGATCTCACCCAAAACTAAGAGTTGCTACGACCCAAAGTTGAAGATTTGATAAACAAATCTGTCTCCCACAGAAAAGTCTATTTTAATAGATAAATCTGTCACCCACGGAAATACCTACGAAGTTTGTTCCGTCTTTTGATAAATCAAGGTGAACAGGAACCAATTGATAATCCGGTCTTATATTCCCGAAGAACAACCTAGAAATATCAATCACCACAATAACTTAACTATATGGTAGTAGAACAAGTTATTATGGAATCACAAAAAATGAGACGATGAGCTTTATGATTACTTTTTATATCTTACCTATCGGAGATAAATCTCGAGCAAATCTTAGAGAAGATAGTACTCAATACGATAGAACAAGAAAGATCAGAACAAGCAACTACAGAGAAAATAGTTGGGTCTGGCTTAAGAATCCCAATGAAGTCTTTAAGTCGTTAACATGTGATGGTTTTAGGAAAAATCTAGGTTAAAGGAGAATCTACTCTAGTCGCAACTAGTATCACACAGGAGGTGTGTGGATTAGGTTTCCCATTTGCTAGAGTTCTCCCTTATATAGTCTTCAAATCAGGGTTTGATAACTTTGGAACAAAGCAATCGATATTCACCGTTAGATGAAACCTGATTCAAGATTCAAGCTAATATCTTTCCACCATTGGATGGTCTTAGCTTGTTACACACAAATGAAATATACATTCATGAAAATGCGTGGGTCTAACAACCACACCCAACAATTCGTTTGGCAATCCGAGAGGACTTACTCCAATACACTTTCTAGAGAATCAACTAGACAGTCAGACTCAATCTAGAATAAAGTATATCAAAAAGTTTAATATCTCTAACTCTTAATTCAATCCGCAATCAACAAATAGAAATCTGTGAGCCTGATTAAATATAAGAACAGTTACTTGAATGGTACCAAAGTGAAAAAACGGGGGTCCACTAACACCACCCAATATTTCGCTTAGAAATCTGTATGGACTAACTCCGAAATACTTTCTAGAGAATCAACTAGACAGTCAGACTCAATCTAGGTAAAAGTATCTCAAGGAGTTAATATCTCTCTCTTGTTTTGATTTACTCGAGCTAATAGAAATCAGCGAGTCTTTAATCAAACACAAGGAACAACTTGGATGGTACCAAAGACCAATATCCAAGGATCAATCAATGACAATCAACAACCAAAGGTTGGATTACTCTAATTGATGATCTAACGCACAACCTGTATTATTTCAATTATAAAGATAAAACAATATAATGCGTAAATCGAAATAAGGCAGGCACCAGAAATTTTGTTAACGAGGAAACCGCAAATACAGAAAAACCTGGGACCTAGTCCATATTGAACACACACTATATTAAGCCGCTACAGACACTATCCTACTCAAAGCTAACTTCAGACTGGACTGTAGTTGAACCCCAATCAGTCTCCCACTGATCCAAGGTACACTTGTACTCCCTACGCCTCTGATCTCACCCACAACTAAGAGTTGCTACGACCCAAAATCGCAGGCTTTGACAATAAACAAATATGTCTCTCATAGACAAGTCTATCAAAGGATCAATCTGTCTCCCACAGAAAAACCCTAAAGTTTTTGTTCCGTCTTTTGATAATAATCAAGGTGAACAGGAACCAATTGATAATCCGGTTTTATATTCCCGAAGAACAGCCTAGATAAATCAATCACCTCACAACAATCTTAATTATATGGTAGCGAAACAAGATGTTGTGGAATCACAAACAATGAGACAAAGATGTTTGTGACTACTTTTTATATCTTGCCTATCGGGGATATCAATCTCAAGCCAATCAATCTGATTGTACTCGTACAATAGAAGATGAAAGATCAGATCACACAACTACGATAAAAGTAGTATCGTTCTGGATTCACAATCCCAATGAAGTCTTTAAGTCGTTAACCTGGTCTTAGAATAAGAAAACCAAAGGTTAAAGGAGACACGACTCTAGCACGCAAACTAGTATCACACGTGAAGTGTGGGGATTAGTTTTGCAGAGTCGCTAGATGTCCCCTTATATAGTCTTTCAAATCAGGGTTTCTCCTTGTCACAAAGCAAACAATATCCACCGTTAGATGAAAACCTGATTTAGATTCAAGCTAATATTTCTCAACCGTTAGATCGAAAACTTAGCTTGTTATACACAAATGAAATGCACGCTTCTAGGTTTGTTAACCGTCCCCAAACGTGTACATTGTTGGTTCAACAATAGTTAACCAAAAAGTTAGCCATATGAGCATTTCATACCAACCATATTCTTCTTCACCATAACTAGTTCAAATGACTCAAATGAACTAATTATAGATTTTTTCAATTGCAAGGAAATCTTATGTACTACACAAGACACAATTGAAGCAAAGATGATTTGATTCACTCGAATCGGTTCATGAAATTTATAGCCACGGTTTGCAAATTGCATTCCTTAGTCTTTATAAGTTTAAGTTCAGAAATCATCTTCAGATATATAACCTTCTTAAGTTCGCACACTAGGTTCGTGGACTTAAGAAACCGGGCAGAATTTACAAACTCCAGCAGAAAATCTCGGCAAAGACTTTCCGCCGGTTCGCGGACTGGGTTCACGTACTGAGTTCGCGGACGCGGCTAGTTTGTCAACTCCAGCAGAATTTCTCGGGATGAGAAGTTCGGAAGTTCGCGGATTGAGTTCGGGGACTTGGCAACAAGACATTCTTCCGGTTTCTCTTGATCAACAAAGTTCGCAAACTTTGATTCAAGAGATAGGACTTATGCACATATGTGTTTCCACAACAATACTTATATCCATCATTGGTTATGTAATATAAACTATAATTCCAATCATTGAAACATTCTTAGAGGACGTTACATAGTTGTTACACTATTTCTCGTTAAAGCAATTTTCAAAGTGATCGAAACATATCATGACTTTCGTCGCTAGGTAAAGATAAACATGGTAGAAGCAAAACGCTTACCAACATATATTTCGAGATATAGATAGGCGAGGTATACTCGGCTCGAAATACCAAATGTGTATAATCTTAGTCTATATATATCATTCGACTTTTTGTCTAAAGAAGTAGGAGATAGAGTAGATATACTTTTGAGTGACAGATAAGTTCAAGTCTTCACATGCCTTTTTGTCGAGAAGTTCCACTGGTTCCTTGAGTAGTTCTTCTTCTTGTATGATGAATATCCATGAATTCCTTGAGCTCAACTACACTTTCTATCCTAGTCCGAGACTTAGCTATAGTAGACTAGAAATCAAGACTTATAGTTTTGATCACTAACATTGACAAGCATGCTTGAGATAGAAACGCATGCGAGTTCAACCGAGCAATGCTCTAACACAAAGACCAATGTTCAAGTGTCAATCAATGTAAATCAACAACCAAAGGTTGGATATTCTAATTGATTAATATTAACGCACAACCTGTGATATTTCAATTATATAACAAAATATAATGCGGAAATGAAATAACACAGACACCAGAATTTTGTTAACGAGGAAACCGCAAATGCAGAAAAACCTCGGGACCTAGTCCATATTGAACACCACATTGATTACGCCGCTATAGACACTAGCCTACTACCAATTAACTTCGGACTGGACTGTAGTTGAACCCTAATCAATCTCACACTGATTCAAGGTACAGTTGCGCTCTTTAAGTCTCTGATCCCAGCAGGATACTACGCACTTGATTCCCTTAGCTGATCTCACCCACAACTAAGAGTTGCTACCACCCGAAGTCGAAGATTTGATAGACAACTCTGTCTCACACAGAAAAGTCTATAGGATTGAATAAATATGTCTCCCACAGAAATACCCAAGAGTTTTTTGTCCCGTCTTTTGATAAATCAAGGTGAACAGGAACCAATTGATAAACCGGACTTATATTCCCGAAGAACAGCCTAGTATTATCAATCACCTCACAATAAACTTAATCGACTAGCGAAACAAGTTATTGTGGAATCACAATACCAATGAAGATATAAAATCTCGAGCCAATTATTTCAGTTGTACTCAACACGATAGAAACAGCAAGATCAGATCACGCAACTATAAAGATAATAGTTGGGTTTGGATTCACAATCCCAATGAAGTATTCAAGTCGTTAACCTAAAGTTCTCGAGAAGAAACCTAAAGTTAAAGGAGAATCGACTCTAGTTATGCAACTAATAACACACAGGAGGTGTGGGGATTAGGTTTCCCAGTTGCTATAGTTCTCCTTTATATAGTTTTCAAATCAGGATTTGCAATCCAAGTTACCTTGGTAACAAAGAATTCAATATTCACCGTTAGATGAAAAACCTGATTCAACCAAGCTAATATCTTTCAACTGTTGGATCGAACTTAGCTTGTTACACACAAATGAAATGTACTCTCATTTAGGTTTATGTAACCATACCTAAACGTGTACACCATGTTGGTTCACACATAGTTAACCGAGGTTAGCCATATAATTACTCTCATATCAACCTTATTCA
Organism: Papaver somniferum; assembly: GCF_003573695.1. NCBI lineage: Eukaryota > Viridiplantae > Streptophyta > Magnoliopsida > Ranunculales > Papaveraceae > Papaver > Papaver somniferum. The sequence goes on from NC_039361.1 coordinate 58,424,094, forward strand.
TCTTAACCATAACTAGTTCAAATGACTCAAATGAAACTAGTTAAGAGTTGTTCAATTGTTTAGAAAACACAATTGAAATCAAATCGGTTTGATTCACTCGAATCAATCATGAACATTATAACCACGGTTGGCAAAGATTGCATTCCTTATGATTTAAATGTTTAAGTTCATGGACTTGACCGATTTGACAAAGTAACCAGCTTAAATATGCGTACTGGTATGCGTACTTAAGCAACCGGTTTTGGAGTTGGTAAAGTTCCCAAACTCAGCAGATATTTTCGGTTCAAAAACTTCCGCCAGTATGCATACGGGTACGCATACTTGTGGTGACTAGTTAAGAGTTTTGACAAAACCAAACTCAGCAGAAATTCTCAGTTTGAGAACTTTCGCCAGTATGCGTACGTACGCATACTTAACCTGTCTCCTTCACCAATTTCGTATACACACATATGTATACTCTTCGCTTCCAGTTTATGGACTTATACACTAATGTGCGAACGCACTATATATCCTTATATCAAAAGATGGTTACATCATCAACTTTTTATTTCAATCATTAAAACATTCTTCTACAATGACAATAGCTGTTTTCACACACTATTAGCATCAAAGCAATTTTCAAGATATTGAAATAATCGTTATTAAAACCTTCCAAGTCTTACACCAAATGATTGTATCACACAAACCATGTAAGATGTTACTCGACAATTTTCTCATGATATAAGATGAACTTGGTCGAAGCGAAAGCTTACCAACACATATTTCGAGAAATATGTAAGCGAGTTATACTCAGCTCGAAATATCAAATGTGTATATAGAAAACTATATCGTAGCACGACTTATGTCTCAATATAGGAGATATTAGAAATAGACTTTCCAAGTGATAGATAAGTTCAAGTCTCCACATACCTTTTGTCTAAGAAGTTCCACAAGCTCCCCTTAGTAGTTCTTCGTCTTCAAGATATGAACGTCGAGAGATTTAAGCTCAACTACACTAACTATGTCCTAGTCCGAGACATCAACAAATAGTCTATAAATCAAGACTTATAGTTTTGATCACTAACATTGACAAACATGCTCGAGATAGCAAAGTATGCGAGTTCGACCGAGCAATGCTCTAACAATCTCCCCCTTTGTCAATTTTAGTGACAAAACTATCAATACATATGTGTTACAAAAAAGATAAAAAAAATGTAGCTTCTTGTCCACATGCTTGATCTCCTTGGCATCTTCAACGCGACTCGAAATCTTCGTCACTTCCAAGTACTCCATGATCCTAAAGGTTGTAAGTTCAGCATCACAGTTGTTGAACATTCGTAGCTATAATAATGAGAAAACAAAATGCACTCAATCATTGTTATACAGTGTCATGGTATTATTATACAACATCAAAGTTCAATTTATCACAACTTTGACAATAACACTATGGTGATATGCATCACTCCCCCTTAGTCAATACATATCTCAACATGAAAACCACTCCCCCTTACATGATGATCCATAAACCATATGTATTTTTAGTGTGAACTACACATTAATTCTCCCCATTTTTGTCAAAGAAATTGGCAAAGGTACGAAAATTAGTGGGATCCTAATGAAATTTCCACGGAGATACATCATGATCAAAAGGTGTATTAACATACCAACAAATTTAGATGCAATCATAAAGCCGAAGCTAAATGCATTCATCAAGGAGTTAATGAAGATACAAGATAATCCCTAAAAATTCCACAGCCGCACTCCTCACAAAGATTTGGCAATTAAGCACAAGTTCAAAAGAACTCTCCCCCATAAAATGTCATCCCCGAAGGAACAACAAAGGCGACCTTACTTTCACAAGAAAAGAAGGATTTATTTGGACAACCAAATCACATGAAAACATGAATTTGTATAAAAAAAAATTCAATTGAAACAACCAAAAGAGAATCCGTAGTTAGTTCAATTGAAAAATAACAACCAAATTAATCACAAGAAAACCCATGATTAATTCAATTGGAATACACAACCAAATTAACCACAAAATGTGATCAATTTAATTGGTTATGCTCGACATAAGCGAACTTACGGATCAACAACTAAAATAACCAAAAGAGAATGATTAATTTAGTTGATCATGTTCGACATAGGGAACCTTACGGAGCAACAACTAAGTTAATCATAATAATGAACAACTCAGTCGATTGTGCTCAACATAAGAAACCTTATGGAACAACAAAGTATATGCACAAAGATTGTGGATAGGAGAACGACCAAATACTGCGGAATAGACAAGGATTCATTATACTTTTCATCACTATTTGCACAATGACATACAATAGACTTAATCCTTGTAAACAAAAGTTTTATCCTTTATTTTATCAAAACATGGCATAAAAGGCTTTAACTTTTGTAATGTCAAAAGTTCATTCTATCTTCCATCAATATATTCATATCGACATAATAGAGATAACTTTTGAACAAGTATGGGACAGTTACAAGTTCACGGACATAAAAAACATATCCCATAACAATTTGCAATATATAAAATCATAAACATTAAAATTGCAAAAATCATCTTCCAAAAATACTTTAGAATTTAAATAAATAAATCCAAAAACAATGAAGATGAAAAACGTTGGACATAGCTATGTGTACTCACAATAATGGCTATTCCAAACCCCGGTTATTCTTCTAAAAACACAAAAAGAATATTTAATAGGCGATGAAATCAAAGTTCATTGAGAAACTCATACCTTTCAATGAATCCATCATATAAGGTGTCACTGATTTTTTTAATTCTCTTGACCGTAGACACTCTATGCTTGTGAGTTATAACTCTAACTTTACGATCAACCACCCGAGCAAGTTGTCTACCTTTGACACAGTCCATGATAAGTTTCTTCTGGTTCCATATCAGAATATTTTGATTTGCAAGGATTTTGGCCTGACCATCTAAAAGTTGGTTTATTTTCAGTTGGAGATTTGCAAACTCGACCTTTGAATCATTTTGAAAACGAGTTAAATCCTTGACGGAATCATCAATCCAGGAGTTGTGGTCCTTTCTTGCAAGAATCTTCTTTAGAACTAGCTATTGAATCGAATCACATCCTTAAATGTCTTCTCCATATCAAGCTGCACAATCTCTTGAGATTTTGCAAGGTTCTCCATGAATTTTGATAGGGATAGACTAATACAATATAATATATATGTGTCAAGAGAAGACACTTCTCGAAAAGGAAACCCTATAAGATCGGACGTTCACGGACCGTTCACAAGAGAGGGATGGATTTTAGAGAAAAGTAATTAAGAAGAAAAACAAAACGTTTGCCAATATTGCTCGATAATTAAAAAATTAGAGCATGAATCATGAAGTAGGCTTGCATGACTCAGATTGATTGACGAAATCTCACAGCATATATACAACAAATCTTGAGACTCCCATAGTCATCATCCTTGTACCTCTCAAGATAGATTCAAGGATGGAATTACCTAGAGTTAGGTAACGGAGTGAGGAGTAACCTCACTACTAAACATGGGAGAAGGTTTGTACAAGTTGTTTGACTGTTTTACTTGTATACTTCCTTCTTTCCATCGATTATAACGTGTTCCAGAGGAATTTGTCATAAACCTTTTCAAAAGTCCATCTGAAGGATTTTTCCGGGGACTGAGTCTAGGACCTCTAGAAATCGATTCCAGAAATTTAGAGGATTTCCATTTTCCTGATCTAGACTTACCAGACACATTCTTATAAGTGCAGGAACTATGTTCATTAGTGGCACAAGAGTTTATACCAAGCAGAGGAACATGCATCCTGTGATGATTTTTAGAAGAGCGATCATCCTTATAAGAATTCTGGTTTTCTGTAGGAAGGAAATTCACTGACGAGAATATCGGATGACTTACTCCATTGACGATAGAGAGAAACAACTTTAGAAGATGTGAGATTTGTATCTTTCTAGTAAAGCAATAAAGAGCATAGTGATTCCTTTTCCCACAGAAGGAACAACATCGTGGATTAGTGATCTACCTGTCTTGACCCTTAACTTCTTCCGTCACATGCAAATTTTGCAAGTGATTCACAGAGGAAAATTCTTTGGAAGAACTTTTCTTCTCACTAGATAAAGCTTTGTGAAAATCAGAAGAAGGTGTAGAAGATGACTTACTCATCAAAACAGAGTTTTCCTTTTTCAAGGTGTTACATTGTTCTTAGGTATAACGAAGAGATACAACAAGTTTCTCTTTTTCAACATGATAACTGTTTATTTCTGATGAATGAGCCTTGATTAGACGTTATTCTCTAGTTGAGTCTTCTTTAACAGTATTTTCAAGCATACAAATCTTTTCATGCTGTAGAGTAGTTTCTTGAGCCAGTTTTTCGATACTGTTAGAGAGAGATTCAATAAAGCAGTAAAGTTCACGTTCCCTTTCAAGAGTTTTCTCAAATTCGTCAATAAGATGATCATTCTTTTCTTCAAGACTCTTGATTTTAGAAGCCTGAACATCAATGATTTCAGCAGATTTTTTTAATGTTCTGGTGAATTCCATTTCTGATCCTGACATGATCTCACAAATCTTGTTTCCCCCTCGGGATTCGGAAGAATATTCTAAGGAATTATCCTTTAAGGTAAAAACAGGGTTTTTGGTGTAGTCAGGAACTTTGGAAGACATATTAATATACGTTTACTTGAGAGATACTTTTTAGGTCCTCAGAACACAGATTGCTACAAACACAGACTCATGAGGTCTTTAATGTGTTTGCCTGCTCTGATACCAATTGATAATGCGGGGGTCTAACAACCACACCCAACAATACGTTTGGCAATCTTATAGGACTTACTCCAATACACTTTCTAGAGAATCAACTAGACAGTCAGACTCAATCTAGAATAAAATATATCAAAGAGTTTAATATCTCTAACTCTTAATTCAATCCGCAATCAGCAAATAGAAATCTGCGAACCTGATTGAATATAAGAGGAGTTACTTGAACGCTACCAAAAACCAATGTTCAAGTGTCAATCAATGTAAATTAACAACCAAAGATTGGATATTCTAATTGATTGATCTTAACACATAACCTGTGATATTTCAATTATATAACAAAATATAATGTGGAAAAAAAAATGCAGACACCAGAATTTTGTTAACGAGGAAACCGCAAATGCAGAAAAAACCCCTGGATCTAGTACAGATTGAACACCACATTGTATTAAGCCGCTACAGACACTATCCTACTACTAATTAACTTCGGACTGGACTGTAGTTGAACCCTAATAAATCTCACACTTATTCAAGGTAAAGTTGCGCTCCTTACGTCTTTGATCCCAGCAGGATACTACGCACTTGATTCCCTTAGCTGATCTCACCCACAACTAAGAGTTGTTGCGACCCAAAGTCGAAGACTTGATAGAAAAATTTGTCTCACACAGAAAAGACTATAGGATTGAATAAATCTGTCTCCTACAAAAACACCTAAGAGTTTTTTGTTCCGTCTTTTGATAAATCAAGGTGAACAGGAACCAATTGATAAACCAGACTTATATTCCCGAAGAACAACCTAGTATTATCAATCACCTCACAATAAACTTAATCGACTAGCGAAACAAGTTATTGTGGATTCACAAACGATGAGACGAAGTTTGTTTGTGATTACTTTTCTATCTTGCCTATCAGAGATATAAAACTTGAGCCAATTATTTCGATTGTACTAAACACGATAGAAACAACAAGATCAGATCACACAACTACAAAGATGATATTTAGGTCTGGCTTCCCAATCCCAGTGAAGTCTTCAAGTCGTTAACCTACTTGGCCTCGAGAAGAAACCTACGGTTAAAGGAGAATCGACTCTAGTTATGCAACTAGTAACACACAGGAGGTGTGCGGATTAGGTTTCCCAGTTGCTAGAGCTATCCTTTATATAGTTTTCAAATCAAGGTTTGCAATCCAAGTTACCTTGGTAACAAAGAATTCAATATTCACTGTTAGATGAAAAACCTGATTCAACCAAGTTAATATCTTTCAACCGTTAGATCGAACTTAACTTGTTACACACAAATGAAATGTACCCTAATTTAGGTTTATGTAACCGTACCTAAACCTGTACACCATGTTGGTTCACAAATAGTTAACCGAGGTTAGCCATATGATTACTCTCATATCAACCTTATTCATCTTAACCATAACTAGTTCAAATGACTCAAATGAAACTACTTAAGAGTTTTTCAATTGTTTAGAAAACATAATTGAAATCAAATCGATTTGATTCACTTGAATCAATCATGAACATTATAGCCACGGTTTGCAAAGATTGCATTCCTTATGATTTAAATGTTTAAGTTCATGGACTTGACCGATTTGACAAAGTAACCAGCTTAAGTATGCGTACTTAAGCAACCGTTTTTTGAGTTTGTAAAGTTCCCAAACTCAACAGAAATTTTCGGTTCAAAAATTTCCGCTAGTACGCATACTTAAGGTGATTAGTTAAGAGTTTTGCCGAAACCAAACTCAGCAGAAATTCTCGGTTTTAGAACTTCCGCCAGTATGCGTACGGGTACGCATACTTAACCTGTCGCCTTCACCAATTTCGTATACACACATATGCATACTCTTGGCTTTCGGCTTATGGACTTATACACTAATATGCGAAGACACTATATATGCTTATATCCAAAAATGGTTACATCATCGACACTTTATTTCAATCATTGAAACATTCTTTTAATGACAATAGCCGTTTTCACACAGTATTAGCATCAAAGCAATTTTTCAAGATATTGAATCATTATTGAAACCTTCCAAGTCTTACACCAAATGATTGTATCACACAAACCATGTAAGATGTTACTCGGAAATTTTCTCGTGATATAAGATGAACTTTGTCGAAGCGAAAGCTTACCAACACATATTTCGAGAAATATGTAAGCGAGTTATACTCAGCTCCAAATCTCAAATGTGTATAGAAAAAACTATATCGCAACATTGGTTCCCGGACTTCAACTGTTAAATCAGTTCGCAAACGGGTATGCAAACTTAAGTACCCTGACTTAAACAGTTGAATAAGTTTGCGAACGGGTATGCAAACTTAACTTCCGGTTGAATTCCATCAAAACAGTTCGCACACTTAGTACACAAACCGTAATGTATCCAGCCATGGGTTTTATCTCTTAACTTCCGTTTCAATCATTGAAACATTCTTAGAAGACGACAATAGCCGTCTCACACAAACTATTAGCTTATAATCTATTTTCAAGTGATCGAATAATTAATACGAAACATTCCGGTTCTACATCAAACGACTGTCTCATACAAATCATGTAAGATGTTCACATGATCATCTTTTGACTTTCGTCAAGAATAATGATGAACGTAGTTAAAGCAAAAACCTTTCCAACACATATCTCGAGAAAGATATTAGCTAGTTAAACTTAGCTTGAAATATCAAATGTCTATAATGTAAAATCTATGTAGCTATACGACTTTGTCTCAATAGGAGATAGAATAGAATAGACTTCTGAGTGATAGATGAGTTCAAGTATCCACATACCTTTTGTTGATGAAGTTCCACAAGCTCCCCTTAGTAGTTCTTCGTCTTCAATCGATGAACATCGTGAAGTCTAAAGCTCAAGTATACATTCTATCTTAATCCGAGACATAGCTATAAGTAGACTAGAAATCAAGATTTGTAGTTTTGACAACTAAACTTGACAAACAAGCTTGAGATAGCAACGCTTGCGAGTTCGACCGAGCAGTGATCTAACAAAATCCATCTAGACCAGGTGCCTTATCATGTCCAAGTTACTTGATGGCATTTAAAACTTCTTCTTCAGTGAAGTTTTCCTCTAAAATATCAGACTCAACTTGATTAATCTTCTCAAACTCAATATCCACCAATTCAGGCCTAATGATCTCCTCTTCTATAAACAAGTGTTCATGGTAACCCACAATATGATCTTTTAACTTGTCTTTGTCTGAAGTTAACTCCCCATGAATGTAAAGCTATCTAATTCTATTAGCTCTTCTCCTAATTATAGCATGACTGATAAATAAAACAGTATTCTTATCACCTTTCGGCAACCATTCTACGTTGGACTTGATCTTCCATCTTTGTAAATTTTTCATATTTTGTCTTAAGTTTAATCTTCTTTCTAACAGCATCCTCAAAAAGTATATTGTCTTACGCAAATTCATCAATATCTTGAATCTCCTGCAGTATCAAATTGAGCTTAGGATTGGTGAGGCCGAACACTTCCTTGTACCAAATCTCCAACTTTTCCTTAAGTGCCTTCAACTTCAGCCATGACACAGTGCTTGTTATACCTGCAAAACAGAAAGACTGCCACCACTAGGGCATCAAAATTCTTATATCCAGAATTTTTCTTTTTTGTAAAGACTTATTATGAACTATACTATGTATTATGCGAGGTGCAGAAGTTGAATGGTTTTAGAATAAAATTCTAAAGAAATTAATTAAGCATGTCACAACATAAAAAGTTACATAGCAGGCAAGCAAGCAATAAGTTGCGCCGCAAGCCTTTTTTGAATTGCAAAACCTATCCTATTATTTTAAAATAAAATCTCGTGAATCGGGAGTCATGACATTGCAAGGAATTTGGATTTCAAATTCTAAATGTTTTTTTTTCTTGTATTGTGTTTGGACGCAAAATTAGAGATTCCAATGAATTTGAGTTTCAAATACGAGGAATCAAGTAAATTCCCGGCATGTTTGGTAACTCAATAAAAAATTCTGATTTGAATAAATCCCATGTTTAAAGTTTCATGTATCATTTGCCAACTTGTAATCTTTTTGTACAATATGATATTGTACCATCTTAAAATTCAACATAAATACAAAATCTAAAGTGGCGTCTTGTCTTTCCTTTAGTATAAGTTTTTAGAATTTAAAGCTTTCTCTCTCCTTCTCTCTCCTCATCTTTAGCGATAGAAAACCTAAAAATTAAAGCGTTGCCTGCTCCGATTTGCTCCCACGGCTGCAAATTAGAGAAGCTCTTCCCAAACTTATCTCTCATCTCTTCCTTAGTCTCAACATATACTAGTTTAAGCATTAATTTTAGTTTAGTTTTTTATCTTCTGACATTATTAACTTAGTTTAAGTTTTTAAAATTTGATCTAGCGTTCTTTTCAGTTTCTTATTTCGATTGCTGCCCTAGTTTTTAGATGCTTCAGGGTTAGGGTTTCAATTATTTTCCTTTAATCTTTTGGAGAGTTGCAGTATAGCAAAATAATTTTATATGAAGAAATATCTACCACAAATGAAATGAAATCAAGAACGCCTCTAGCAATAAAAATTTCAAGATCATCAATAATAATTTCATCAACTGCAAGTATTATTACCAAAACTCCAATGCCGATTCAGTCTGGCTCTGACCGAGTCAGACGATTTCCATCTGGTTCAGAATACTTTTATTACAAAACTAAGAGCTAGTATGCGTTCTCTAGTCTCAATATCTCTTATGTTTAATTCATTACGATCCATTGTTTTTCGCCTTTGCCAATTTTGTTGACAAAAAGCAGATAATTATTTAGTAGTACTCTATTATAATATATGGCTTTTCGAAGCATTATGTAAGGCGGAGTGGATTATAATCAATAGGTTTTTACCTATTATGCAAAAGAAGTAAACAATGACTAACATGGAGAACATATAATAGAATAAATGATATGTTCCCCCTAGTCATTACTTATTTCTTTTGCATAATAGGTAAAACCTATAGATTATAATCCACTCCGTCTTACATAATGCTCAGAAAAGTCATACGTTATAGTAGAGTACTACTAAATAATTATCTCATTTTTTTAACAAATTTGGCAAAGGCGGAAAACAAGAAATCGTAATGAATTAAACAAAAGATATAGAGAGAGTGAGAACACATACCAACTCTTAGTTTTGTAACAAGAGTCTTCTGAATCGGTCGGAAATCGTATGGATCGGTCAGAGTCAGCCTGAATTATTATTGAGTCTTGGTAACCATATTTGCAGTTGATGAAATTGCTATTGATGTTCTTGAAATTTTTGTTTCTAGAGATGTTCTTGATTTCATTGCTAAAGTATAAATTTTTTTCGTTGGATGATAGTTGACTTTGACAGTTGGCCGACAGTTGACATTATTGAAGACTAGGCATACCGATTAACTGTGTTTAGGGGTGTACATGTTCAGGTTCGGAGAAGTTTTAGGCCTCACTAGAACCGAAACCGAGATGACCAGTTCTCATATTTCTCAACCAAAACCAAATCATGTTAACATCTGTTCGGATCTAACCAATCCTGCATGGTTCTGGTTTAAACCTGTCAGTTTTGAAAAACAGACAACTATATTTTAGATGAGGGTTTTTCACAAACAAAAAATCCAAGATTCATTAAAAATGAAAGAGATGCATCAATAATTGGCCAATCGTTATTTTGATATGCATGTCAATCTAAATAAGCTAGATTTCATTAACATTGTTAACATTAACGGATTCATCACAACAACAAAAAGCATCATACTTGCCGGAAATAACTTAATGGGTTACTTGAGTTTGATTATCATTAACACACAAACAAACACAGTCTTCTCCAACGATACCCTTAAACTATGAAGTCTCTTAATTCGGCACCAAAAACCCACAAACTACCACTACTTCTTCATCTGTTCTTCAAACAAGTTTTCATTCTCTGCATTGTCACTACTCTTTTACCAAGAAAAGAATTAAAAAAAATATCAAATAAAAATTAATAATAAACAAATCACATATTAACAACACTTTGCAAGAGGAAGATTAGACATAGTTAATGAAGAATACGTTGATGCATATCCTTTTCTCAAGATAAATAAAAAGTCAATCCACACCCCAAAAAGATAAAAAGAATAAAGTTAAGAAGTGATATAACAATTGGGACTGAGAGGGGAAGGGAGGCGCTGAGAAATAGAGTAGGAAAAAGAAGGAAAAAGAATAAAGAAATAAGGGAATAAGGAACTTTAATGGGAGATACAAATCTATAGAGAAGATTAAGGAGAGTGTCAAGGTTTACTGCTGCATTGGAACTAGTATATTCAAGGGCATTTCTCTGAATACTGTTTTGTATAACTGAGAAGCAATTATGCATTAGCTTTTGCTTGTTTTTATGTTTTCAGTGACTCTATTATAATTGAGTTGTTATTGTTTTCTTTTTAACCAGTTTTGTTACCTCCTTGGTGATAGACTTGTATTCTTAATAAACTTTTCCCTTTTTGAGTAAAATAATAATAATAAAGGAATAAGGTTGGTGATTTTATACTATAAATGAAACTATATCTACGGTTGAAAAGCATATAAGATTGTTTTTGGTTCGGTTTCACCAGTTTTTGGGTAACCACCAGAACCGAAACCATTAGCTATCGATTTCCATATTTTATACCAAAATTAAATCAATTAATAAATGGTCTGGTTCAGTTCAAAAAAATTAGGTTTGGTTCGGTTTGGTGCTTGTATTTCCCTAACCGTGTTGGTAGGCTGAATGACATCTGAATGATGGTCTAAACTACAACCTGGCCTGATATGTGGCAATTTTACTCATGGTACAAACAAAGAGCTTCTCCATTGGTTAATATGCGTCTTTCGTGTGTAGCACCACACCTAAGACAACCTCTTGAAGTATGATTTCCACATAGGGTTATAATTTCATAAATACAATGAATAAAAGATAAACATATTCAACATGAATTATAAATATTTTTCTTTGCATGTGTCATTTAATGATTGGTTAAAATCATTTTTGTTCGTATTTCTGAATTGGTTTTATTGCAAAATAATGGTTTGGATGGTAAAATTTCTTCAAATTTTTTTTGACGTGTGATCCTCACATTAAAGGGCTGGAGATGACTTCTAACACAAATATTCTCACCTCATTGATGTGTTTTTCTTTATTTCTATCTTTTTTCTTAGACATTATTGTCAGAGCATTGCTCAGTCGAACTCGCAAGTTTTGCTATCTCAAGCTTGTTGTCAATAATAGAGGCATAAAACTATATTTGATAATTACTATTCTACTAAAGTCAAGTCTCAGACTAGGTTTAGAAATTGGAAGTTGAGTATCAGACATCACTAAATAACCCTCGAAGATTGAAGACTGAAGATTAACGACGACATTTGGAGAACTTCATCAACTAGAGGTACATATGTGAAGACTGAACCATTATATTTACTCACATGAATCACCATTATATCTATATGAGACTATGTAGTATGAATTCTAGTAGATTTAACATTGCTAAGAAGAAATTTCGAGTCAAGCTTATCTTATTAAACATCTTGAAATATGATTCAAACAATGGATGTTCGTAGGATAACAATTTAAGTTTTAAATAATTTATTGTTAAAGAATTATGCTTGTGTCATATGGATCATTTGAAAATTTTCCAAGCAATGATATTTCATATCCATGGCAATTGTGTTGATGGGAGAAAACGATGTGCTGGTTTTATAGGAAAATGAAGAGACGACCGTGCGGAGGAGACTCCTCGACCGAGCAAATTGCTTTAACCTTTTGCAAACAGATGCACTTCACGGGAGTGCTTTGAGTTCAATAGATCAATCTGGCCTAAACCAATACAATGGTCCTTCCAGAGTCAATTCGGTCACAAGAGAGGTTGGGTCAATCTGTAGGAGGGAAGCTGAAGAGTATGTGAGATCAATGATGATCAAGGATTGTGGATGTGTTATGTATTCTGCGTGAAGAAATAAGATAAGTTCTGATTGATTGAATTTGCTCTGTTGAGAGTGATTGCTCAGACAAGAATTATTATGCAGATGAGAATTCTTTCCTTAGACGAGCGTTCTTGTTGTTTCAATCATGGATTCAGATACTCATTTTGTATACTGCAAGAATAGTATACACATTGATCCCACGAAGTGTGACAGTTGCTGGAGTGAAAGAGTTGAAAAGTGGGAAATCGTGGTTAAACCAGTTCCACATCGTGCGGAGACTTGATTGATTGTCCACCCACTACTTTGCTAACTCCCCTAACTGCTTGCACGACTTACTCACATTTCTCATCGTGGGTGAACACACGTGCCGTAGGCCGCCAGACCAAAATCCTAGTTAGTCTCCCCATGTGACATGATTGATGTCTCATGATTGTGGAGTCTTTAAGGAAAACGTGTATTTAATTAGTCAGTTATTGACTTGATTATACGATGAGTCTTAATATTGTTGAGTCGAGCATGATTGAGTTTGCTTATAATTTCATTGCTTTCTTGTTCGTCCATAAGACTTGTCAATTTTTCTTTCTGCCCTCATGTGAGAAATGGACCTTGCTTGTAATAGAGGCAACATCAAATACAAGAACATTTTACTGAACAAGTGATCATCATCACTTTAACCATTAAAACTTTTCATCCAAAACTGATAAACCTGAGTCAAGACTTTGTCTTATGTCCAGAGACTCTAGAGAGGGACAGACTATTAAAATCCCTACGAAGCAAAACCGTGCATGTGATTAATGGCATTATGCTTTCAAAACTTATAAAAAAGACACCATTTTCCTAACTTTAAATTTTCTACATCACTTTCATTCTGACGAAAAGTAAAGATATGAGGTACAATAGGAATCTATCGTCCAGCCTTTTCATTCTCAAACAAAATCTATCTTATATATTACTTGTCAATCATCATCATCATTTTATTAATTAGAATCTAAAACCATTAAAAACCTACTTCCATTCTGAATGCTCTTAGACAGTCTTGCCAATTTTCTTGCTTCTTTTTGTCTTCCATTTCTTCCATGGTAAACAACTTGCTTTCCAGCTATAACATCTGTAAATAGTGACCCTTTCTTTCCTCTTCTCTTCTTTCTCTGTTGATCTCTTCTCATTTCCTTCATTCTGCTCCACACATACAAGCCAAAAATCACTGTGTCAGTGTCAGTGGTTCAGAATTAAACTAACATTTAACATATTCTATCGAATTTGAACCACAAATTTGAAAATATAAGATGAGAGTTTAGGAAAATTCCAAAACAAGAAAATGTATCAGTATTAGGATGTGAAACAAAAATGAATCATGAGACTTTAGTTATCAACTCCCGGAGTATCTACTATCTAGCTTCATATTGCAGCTTTGTTAGGTACAAAATGACCCGTTTGCAGACGCATCCATGACTGTTGAACTGACAGATTATCAAATGGTTGGTTTATGTGTCAAGGCATGTTATGTCGTGCACAATTAATGCATGTGGTTCACCTATAGCGGTAGCCTTAATATTAAACGCATAAATTATTAGGCATTTGTAAGTGAAATTAGCATGCAAATATACCTGGTCATCATCAAACTTTGGTTCTATGGTCGAGATGGTGGGTTCTTCTCTGCCTTTAACTTCATCTTGCATTATCAGTCTTTTTTCTTCGACTGGAGGATTTGTCGACGAAGGAGCGGGTGAAGATGCGCCGTTGGAGTTGCTTGAGTTATGATTAGTTGGAATAATACTTTCCAAATCCTTCTTAAAACTTTCTGCCTTCTCCTCTATTGATCAAAATCCATAGACCAGTTTAGATTCAATGAAAACTGCAAGATGCATATTCAACAAAAGAAAAAAGAGAGCACTCGTTTGTTTTTGTTCAATAACCTTGAATTGTAGATTGAGAATCAATTTCTTTATGGTCTTGTGTCCTGTTAGATTTCGACCGAGAAAGTGGAGGACGAAAAGAGTAATCAAGAGGTGCTGACATTGTAAATTTGCTTGTTGAACTTGACATGGACCTTCTCCTTAGTGTTTTTGCTGACAAGCATTCCGCTGGAAATTCACCAGAAAACGGATTGCAAATATATTTCTCCGCTTCATTCCATTTGGAACTTAAAGAAATCCCCTCAGGTGATAACCATTCCCATCCGTATCCTGTTTTTGCCTGTAAAGCTACATTAGACAACGTTGCAACACATCAAAACCTTTGCTAAACATCTTTTGCAATACCATAGCCACCAACTAACATTCTAGCCTTACCTTTTAGAGCACTTGTGAAAGAATAAGTGGATGGGTCAATTTCATCTGTTTAGTACAAGAATGGTTTAGATAATACTTATTTAGTTATCGAAATGTAATTTCAATTTTGACAAACAAAGAGTAAGAAAAACACACATACCTGTTAAGGTGTGGCCAGGAGAAGAAGCAGTGCTAGTTATCGTAGTGTTTGATCTAAACGATTTTGTTTCCAGTTCTCTAAAACTTGTAATATTTGGAGCTGAAAATCTTCTGGAACTGGTATTTGTTCTACTAATATTTCTTGCCTTCAGTGCCCATTCTCTCAAGTTGAATTCGGGTTCGTCGTGTCGTCGTTCCAGACTCGAAGACCATTGTTCCATGGCAAGAACCATGAACAGCTTCAAAGGGTCGTCTATATGATCAACTATCTTCTTGTTTGTAAGCTTAGATAAGGGTTTTGAGTATTTGATATAGAATTGGGTTTTATAAAGATTTTTAAACAGGGGACCACTGTACACAAGCAACACACATCAAAATCACATTCAATTGTGAATGCTCATAAATATGGATGGATCATGAAAATCACAGATTTGGATATATGAATAGGTAAAAGTACTGGGAAATTATTTAAGACATAGTGATGATGATTGAGCTTGCTTGCAGATGCAAGAAATGACTCAAAGAAGGTTTTTTCTGACTTTGATGTATCAAAAGGTGAGGAAATTGATGTTTGCATGGTGCATATACATAGTCTTTAATGAAATGAAAGATATCACTGAAAGATTTACTGATTTTTAAAATTTAGAGTGTAATCAACATGACAACCCAACTATAATGATAAATGTGAAGAGAGGTGTACAAATATTCTCTGCGAAGTTTTTTTTTCTTGAAGAAATCCATCAAGTAGGTCTCACTGTGG
Source organism: Papaver somniferum (assembly GCF_003573695.1). Classification (NCBI taxonomy): domain Eukaryota; kingdom Viridiplantae; phylum Streptophyta; class Magnoliopsida; order Ranunculales; family Papaveraceae; genus Papaver; species Papaver somniferum. The sequence goes on from NC_039361.1 coordinate 58,439,949, forward strand.
GGTTGTTTTCAGTCTGGGCTGGAGTTCTATGGATGTGTGAGAGAGAGTGGATACAGCACATGAGCATGCATATGAAAGTTGGTCCATGCATTTTTGATGTGTAATGTGGGAAAGTGAGTGTGCTTATTGAGGACAAAATATGGATTCCATTTTGCATTATTTGTGTTGATAGAATTGTCTTCATCTTAACTGAAATAATCCAAAAGATGAACAGCAAAATTCTCAGATATTATCTTCTTTTATGCTCTCCAGCCTCCAGGGTTCATATTAGTTATGTGCTACAAAGCTTATGGAGATTTCCCATATACTTGGCTTGTGACAAGTGGCCTTAAATGGATAGCTTTTCTCTTCTTCACTACATATATCAAAATTTTTTTTTTCTCTTTCTTATTTGTAGAGCTCAGTTTATACGCATTGGATGGTCCTGCTTTGGCTTCCGCAAAAAAAAAATATATGCACCATAAGGACTACAAGAAAGCTTGAATATACTCCCTCCGTCCGTCCCACTATTACTCCTATTTACTTTTAAATTTTGTCCCATAACAGATGACCAATGTCATTAATCAAGGAGATACTTTTAAAATTATCATTTTAATTGATTATTGTTAGTATAAGAAATATGCATAATTGATAGGCATGTTTACGTATGTGTTTTAAAACTAGAAATAACCCGTGTCGTAACGGCACGGCATGAGATTAGTGGAGAGTTCTAATAAATATCTAGAGATAGCTCGTACCGTAACGGCACTGCTTTAATATGATATCTGACTGGTGTAATTTTTTTTTTCCGGACTTTAAACCGTGTTCCTTTACAAGATAGTTTTCTATTTTGTTTTAAGCGAAAATAATGTCTATAAGTATATTGTAAAATTATTCATATACATTATCGAAAAAAGAACACAAAATCATTTAAGTAATAGTATGTATGCATATCTCACTTATGAGTTATGAATAAAAATAAATAAATAAATCTTGTTTCCCATTAGATTCATCATGTCACCACTAAATCCAATTAATGCATGTATGATATATTAGAGCTAGCACTATGGAGAGGGATATCCCTTCCCTATCCTTCTCTATCCCTCAAAACACCAAAAATACAAGTGTTATGGTCTCCCATATCCGTACTCATGGAGGGATATCACCCTCTTTCCCTACTTGGCTGATCACATCTGATCACCCGTGTAGGGAAGGGAAATCACACGGGTACTGAGTACCCGTATTATTTTACACTTTATGGTTACTCAGTAGTCTTAGTATTTTACACGGTTACTAATTTTCCGTATTTGGTTTTTAAAGTTTTACCCTAAAACTTTCCTTTTTCCTTTTTTTTTTACAAAACTCTTTTTTTTACCTATTATATATCATTTTTGACTCTAAAATATATTTTTTCACCTAAACAAATATATCCTTATTGAAAAAGAAAACTGGGAAAAAAAAGGTTACTCAGTACCCGATTGACACTATTCACACGTCTACCGAGTAGCCGTTTTGTGTAGGGAAGGGATGAGAGGGCACCATACCAAGCTTGGCTTCCTTATGCTATCCCTTCCCTATATATGAAGGATAGGGAAGGGATGGGGCTCTCCATAGTGCTAGCTCTTATGATTTCATTTAATGTTTCTTTGAATATCTTGAGTTAAGAGGTGATGCAATAAATTAAAGATTAATAAATTTTGATTCATAATAAAAGGGGTTACAGAAACGACGATCGTCGGATGTCTTTCGCTGGGATGAGACTGGGATGGTCGGATGTAACGTCTGTCTCTCAAAATGTTATCCAACCGTCCAAGCTCAAAAATCCATTCTGTTTTGTATTATAGATATTTTTCAATGGTATGAAGTTTGCAAATATCCGTGGTGTAGTTTGAGAGATAAATCATTTTAAAATTTCACTAGTTATTATCATACAAGATATAATTGTAAAAAAATATTTAAAAATACTTTTTCGATTCCTTATCTTAAAAGTTGGTCAATCTTAAACTAGGTCATCTAATAATGAGACGGAGGGAGTATAATTTTTCATACCCAACGGCAGCCCATGTTTAAGATATTCAAGAAAGATTTTATCTTTTCTTGTGTTGTTTACTTGTCACGATGAAAATCACCATCACAACACAAAGTAAAGACCTACCGCTACTGCTTCCATCCTCACAATCGTCATCTCGTCCTAATATGTCCATTCAAATCTGTACCAAAAAATTAACCAGGTTACTGTGGTAGTGCAAGATTTACCCAAAATATCACAACAAAATAGGATGGATGCTTTAAATAAGTCACACTACAATGGTGTAAAACTTCATATAAAAACAACACGAAAAAAAGAATATAAAATCGGTTCCACTAAAACAGTGTAACATTTTAGCAAGGTATGAACTACGAAGGAACACTATGATTGCATGAGGGTAATACGGGGTACTGTATGGTTCTATAAACTACGATACGGACAATTGTTCCATCACCTCCCTAAAACTGTTTTTCTTTTTCCTCTGGGCCAATTAACTTCACCCGATTGCTAATTTGGGTACCCTTTAAAATCTGGAGCACACATATCTAATCTTCTCATTGGTTATTCATTGGACTACTAGTATCTAAATTTCTAAATATTTAACGGTGTATTTGTTTGCAGAATTTATGATTTCGAGGATTTATAATTGTGATACCCGTCGTTCTTTTTGGTCCGGATTTTGGTTTTGAAATGTGGCCCATGTAGTATAAAAACAGTTATCCCTTATAATTTTAGTGTTGGTATTTAGAATGGATGCAAGGCTTTTAAAATGAATTTCTTTTGTAACAGTAGAAATGAAAATAAAATAGTTAATAAAATTAATTATTATTCTTTTATTAGATTTATAATGAGGGAAAAGCAATTAGAATGAGTGGGTCGCAAAATTAATAAAAAAAATATAACTCCCAATACGTTATACATGATCTTAAAATGAGATAATAATTGTTTTGATGGGAGAGTTACATATTGCTTCGATGGTGGAATGGAGGGGGAGGGTTGTTTGGGTGAGAAGTGGGGGATGCAGTAGGCCCGTCATTTCTTTCTTCTTCTTCCATTCTGTTTGCTTATCATTTTCAAAGGGTAAATATCATTGAATTAGTTTGGCAAGAATTAGCGTAGGTAATTATCCCTCTTTAAACGCCTAGGTGGTGGCTCGCCATGTGATATTTTATTTAAATTTTCGCTGTTCTTTTTGGCTCCTTGAATCACAGATGCTTTTAAGTTGGAATATTGAAGAGCGGATTGACAAGGTACTTGTATAATTCTCGTAGTGAATTATGATTATGGTTGTTTGGCAAGTGCATTTGATTGTATAGATATACTATAATATGATCCGTGCCGCAACGGCCTGCGAATGAGTTGGTATTACTGCAAAATGGGTCATCATACTTATATGATATATCTTTTTTTTTTTAACTATGTACTAGTATTTAACCCGGACCGTTTGGCTTAGTTGTCCAAACAAAAATTCAGGAGGTCTTTTTATTGTAAACCATGAACCCATATTTAGAGTGACCACTGATATTTAGTACTCCTGGTTGATTTTTACTACTGATCGTGTTGTTCGTAACTGATCCCGAGATATGGTTATACATCTTCTATGGCCTAACTTCCTTACCATAAAAGTCATATAAAGAAACCTCGAATATGATACCTACAGTTTTTCTACCTTCAACAAACAATGGTGGTTCATAGGTTGAAGTATATATACTCCACATCATAAAGAATAATCACTCAAACCGAGATACTATTGGAGATGATCTATGTAACAGAATATGAAATTCAAGATTTCCAAGACCACCATTTTTTTTTTTGATAATAAAACCACCATTTAATCTAACAAAATTAGGAGAAGAGAGGTCCACTTTTGACGACTTTCTTGAATTTTATTTTTGAAGTTTCCTTTTTATTTTGAATCACTTGTACCTCTTTTTGGACGTAGTTAAAACAATTGTGTGATATTTGTTGACATCCCAAATTTTAGTTAGCGTTTACACCCCGATTGAAATTTAAAGTTTTACCAAAAAGAGGACAAACACAAAGAAAGACCTTTTTGAACTCACAGTAGATAATTAAAATGCCTATGGATTACACAGATACTTGTACAATTTTTAGCAATACTTAGATAGTAGACGTTTGTCTCCGGTCTGGATTTTATTGTCCTTCATTACAAAGTCTCTACGTAACTCTACCCTCATTCTGTTTCCATTTCAGAGGCCATTCCACATGGAGTATTAGAACTAAGTTCATATAATTTGAATGACACACATAAAAGCATCAGGATTGTGCCACGATGGTGCATCCTTTCTCTACAACAAAGTAGTCAAACTACCATAGAGAAAAAGTGGGATATCGACTTTGAACATATGTTTTACTCATCAAAAGTGGGTAACTAATCACTTCCCATTCCAAATATCTCACTGTGGTGCTTCCTGGTGGAACAAAATGTCATTTATTAGGCGACCGCAGATAATCAAAGCTTAAGTATGAGAAAATAAAGTGGCTATAAGTAAATTGCACATGGTTAGGAAGTTGAAACCTCCCGACTCCTTGATAAAGAGAATTTCATTTACTACATACAGGTGAATCATAAATTAGCCTCAAACTGCACCGGGAATAATTTCATCCATGGTGTAGACTGATATCTAAATAATATGTGCCGCCTGCACCACCTACAGAGTAGTTGATTCCCCTAAAATGGTTCTGTTACGAAACTGCAGACCAACAGGGTAGTTGATTCCCCCTAAAATGGTTGCGTCACAAAAATGCTAATGAAAAGTAGATTAGAAGCAATGGATAATACACGTTAACTTACTTCTACACACAATGCATAGTACCACGATATATATATATATATATCTATAACTTGAGTTAAGAAAACGGGAGCTAAGTATCCACACTCACCAAAGCCTCACCACTAAAAATGTAACTTAATATCCACATCTTGATTAAGTGGTATTGTCACCTTAGTCGCCACTCATAAAATCGCATGCCGCTGTAGGGAAGAGGACCACCACTGTGGAACTACGTCCAGCTTCACAACATCAATTCATAATACAGAAACTACTTAGGTAAAATGAAGACAGCAGGGAAAGAAGAAATAATGGGTTGTAGATGCCTCACTTCCAAATCATGTAAGAAGACAACAAATAAACCTTCGTCATATATAAAAAAAAGCAACCCGAAAGATTATCTAAGTGGTTCAGCCATGGTGCAGCCTTACAATCTGCCACTGCCCTTTTTGATGATCACTTACTTAAGTACTTGAGACTTCTCATCACTGGTGATGGTGCGGGGTTTGGTCCTCTACAGCAGCGACTATCTACCTTGCCCATCAAAGATGGTGGACTTGGCATTTACACCATGGCTGACACTAGCGCCTATTGTTACCTTGCTTCTCAGTGTCAGACGACTTCGGTACAAAAGGTGATCCTTGGTAATTCATTCTCAACTGAAAAAGGCTCTGCTTATCAGTTTGCACTACAGAATTTTGCTCAGGTATGTGGCTTGCCTTCTACATACTGTGTCGATGATACTGCCCCCCCATCCATGCACTCCCTGGCAGTCACTTATTTTGATACAGTTAAGAAGCAAATCCCAGACCAATTTTCTATGTCCGCAAGAGATTCCATCCTGTGACAGTGCAACCGTATGAAACATGCACAAGATTATTTAATGGTTGTACCCATCATTGGGCTTAATCAGTGCCTTGGACCTAGACATTTTAGAGCTGTACTTTGCTATCGTCTTGGTATCCCATTGTTTCTTGAGAATGGCTTGTGCCCAAGTTGTAATAAAACCATGGACATCTTTGGTGATCATGCACTTCATTGTGCTAAGGATATAGGCCCCATGTTTCGACATGATATTGTTCGTGATGTAGTCGTCGACATTTGCTTCAAAGCTAGTGTTCCTGCTCGTAAGGAAGTTTCTTTGGGATTTCTGACGAATGATGACAAAGAGCTGAAACCTGCTGATATTCTTGTGCTTAACTGGGAAGACGGAAAGGATGTTTGTATGGATGTCACTGGTGTTTCGCCCTTCGCAGGTGATGGAATTCGCTCTTTCGTCCCAGGGAAAGCTATATCTAATGCGGTTTCACGTAAACACTCTAAATACTTAGACAAGTGTATTTCACATGGCCATGGATTGAGTGTTTTGGCTTTCTCTACACTAGGAGAGTTGGGTGAGGATACTTTGTGTTTTTTCAAGCGCCTGAAGAATTGTTTAGTTAGTAACGATGCTAGTAGTGGTTTTGGTAGCTTTATTTTTCATAGATTAGTCGTTGCTATTCAAAAAGGTGTTGGAGCCCAGCTTGTTGCTAGGTTACCAACCAAAAGCTTTGTATAATGATTAATATTAATGTTTATCTAAGTAACCCAATCTCTAGTTATTATATTTCCGCTCCAAATTTCTATGACAAACAAAACTAATATAAAATGGTGACATAGGGAAAGGAGATACAAAAACCAGCCCCATAAAGCATATACCTTTGGGGAAGGAAGCTTATTACACTCGCTTTTAATGCTACAGAAAACACCTTGGGGTTTAGGGAAGAAGATTTGCTCAGATGCACTACATTGACATTATTGTACATCAAAAATTATAATAAATGCTAGAATTCTAATAAAATATTTGGTAGCAGCTAGAAACATTATTAGGCGGGTACGGAAACAGATGATAAATCCATTGCGAAGGCTGACCATGACACGCCTAATTAAAATCACCAGAATAGGCAACCACATAGTGCTCTCATTATAGTGACGCATAAAAAAAAGAACGACCAATTCAAAATTAACTTTTTCAAGAGTATATCACCCAAGACATCATCAGTGAGCTATTATTAGCTCCTAATCAGAGACTTACCGTAATTTGTTAGCAAAACAACACATGGTAACAAAAGAGATAGAAAGTAACAATTTGAGTGAGAAGTTCTATGTTGGGGTATGTATAGAATTTGTCTAACACGCCAAAAGTGCCACTGTCCTCTTTATTTCTTCTAAGAAGGTTTGCTACGGGTAGTAGAGACACACACAATTGACATAAGAAAAAGTTTGATGAATTCAATAAGAGGGAATCATGTAGTCATGCTACCTGAAGGTGGCCAAGGAATTATATTAACTTCTTCTTTTCGGTGCAAACTGTTCGTGACAAAACTCAAGAGCATCTCCAACTTTCCCGTTGCAAATTAATTTTATCAGCATTTATTACTGAATGAATATGCAAACATTAGTTTCTGCAAAAAAAAAAAAAATCCATCATGTCAGTGTAAGTTACCCCTCCTAAAATGACCTAATCCTACATAGAAAAAATTACTAAAAGAATAAGAGAACGAAAACTTGACAGCAAAACTTTCTCTGAGTGCGGGGAATTGGCAATAGCCCATGTTCTTCAAGTTGTCTCAAGTACATAGCTTGAACAACTTCGGGAATCACCAACTCAAAGGGATTAAAAATGTTTCATGAACATTTATAATGATGAAGAAGCAAGAAATCAGTGTCTACACATGTTAACAACACCGTCCGTATACGAATGCAGTGTCTAGTTATGCTAACAACACCGTTCATATAAATAAATTTAGATTATATTGTTACCTTCACAATAGGATGCACAGTCGTTGCCGCAAACGTCTAAAAATGGCTGGGACGTTCTTTTAGCTCTCTACTACAACAGTTGAATTTGATGGAAGCATCATTATTTAAGTGTTCACAAAAATCCATCAATGTATTTGATTTCTACCGCAACATTTTCATCACTAAACAACAATGACCGGCCATTTAAATCCGTCAAACACAACAATAAACGACGGGTACTCTAGTGTTTGTTTAAATGATTAGCCTGATATGGACGCTAGCTCTTTTATCAATATGTCCTCTACAAACAAAAATCCGCAACGATACATGCAAAAATTCTGCAAAACAAATCGATCAAAAAATATGTCTTTTATCCAAAAATTGAGCATAATAGCAGGAAAAGAATTTACTATTGAATCCCTGCTTCATAAGCATAAGGGGACAGATCAACTGAGATCAAGTCCTTGTTCCACTAAAACAGTAAGTGAGCTGCCATCCCAGCAAATAAAGAGAACTACACTTTGAGATAGAGTAAAAATAAATTCACCAAACTACAGATCATATACAGAATACCAATATCAGCAACCCTCAATATGGTGTGTCGGTGTCCAAACATACACGAAACCAACAAAGATGGATTAAACTGATCAAATACGACCCTAACACTCTGAATCAAGTACCACCATCATAAAAGATCAAACAAAAGAAAAACATGCATTACAATTACCACATTAAAACTCCTTTCAAGTTAGCTAAAATACATATTAGTTGTCTTTTTAGACTGTATAATACAATTGGATCCGCAACACTCGATGCAAATAAAGAACTTTCAAATCCCTAACCTAAGCCAATATGAGATAACCCAAAACCCTGGTAATGGTAGAGATGGTCACCCAGAGAATGGTGCCACAACTAAATCAAAAGAAACATCTTAGAAAAATTAACAAATCAAATCCGCGCATAATCAAAATTACGGAGTATGGTAAAGAAAGAAACTGAGAACCTTTGGGAAATTACCTCTCTTGAGTTTTATGTAGTAGAACATTTCCAAAGTTTGATTAGCCAAAATATTGGAGCTTGGGATTGTTTATTTATTTGGAATGGAAGAACATTTGCTGGAAATTAATTAGGTTGAAGAACTCCCTATTTGGTAATTGGAATGTGACTAAATAGCGGATATTATTTTTGGAAACTCTACCATTGATATGCGTAATGTATGAAAATATTGGAGGTCGAGATCGTCTGTGCCACTGCTTGTGTGTGCCCTATGTGCCACACCAATAGAAACACGCCACATCATTCCTCTCATTAACCATGACTAACTAAATAGATTTTCTATTTATACAACACTAATCGATTAGGAAAGATAATTAATTAGTTAAAGAAGATATTACAAATCCAAGAGAAAATACCGTGTTTCTATTGGTGTGGCACATAGGGCACACCCAAGCAGTGGCACAGACGATCTGGACCCAGAGAAAGCACTGCAGAACCATAAATCAGCACTTTATTTTTGGCAAATCATATAAATGAGAATGAATGGCAGTTTATCTTTGGAAACTTCACCATCATGGGCGTAATGCATGGAAATTTAAGAGTAGAAACCGAATACGGGACGTTGGATGAGGGCGTCAGAAAGGGGTTCATTGTGAGCCACGATGTAACCGTTTCCATTTCATGTATTTTAAGAATAATAGGAACCGTCGATGGCTCAAAAGGACTCAGTCAAAATCGTCGGATTTGACAAAAACCATTTGTTTTTGTAAGATAGATTTTCCTACATAAACAACATAACTAATAATTAAAAAGATGCGATAGCATTCTATGCTATTTCTATCCGTAAGTCTAGCATCGAACTCATACCTCCGGCAGACGCCAAATACATATATACAACAAAGTGGATTTTCGAGTTTATCAAATGCGAGGGGCAAACCTGGCAAATTGATACCTTATAATTTATATAAAACATATTATTTTTCTATTGATGTACTATTCTTACAATGTAGCTAGCTTTGGTACATATTTTAGTGCAAATGGAGTTGTCTAGTGTGTGCATTGTGTTTATTGAAAATAGTGTGTGCATAACAAAAAAATTAAAAGAAAAAAGAAAGATTGTTGATGCTACCATGTTACTAACCCACATAAATTGATGGAAATGAAATAGAGTATAACAGCAACTGAAGTTAGGAGGTAGTTGTAAAAGTTGACATAACAAACAAAAGTTGAATCGAACAAAAACAACAGTAATGGGCTTAATAGCACGGGCTTTGGGTTATTGTTGTCACTGCCGAATATTAGATTCTTAATATCTTCGAGTTAACCTGCAAAAGTGCAAAGGAAATAAGCGGCGAAGAAGAACAACATCATACCTATCAACGGATTTTTGCTTTCAGTAGCCATTGAAAAGTTATTTGATGTGAATCAGATAGTTCAGAGTCCATATAGAAGTGAACAGATGGATACCGAGTTCGGTATAATTTGAGCAAATGTACTAATCCGGTTAAGCATTTGTTCACACACTAATCAACACCATGTTTATCATTATCATTTGCACTTCTATTCATTCTGAAACTGCAAGTGTTGTGCATCTTGTTTGGCTAATTTAGAGATTGCTCGTAAAAGTTAACAATGAGAACAGAGACCATTGGATTCCTTATAAAAGTCATAACATATGCGAAACTTTGAAAGAAATATTACAATTCTACTTAAAAACACATTAATGAATATGGAGGTTATATGTTCCAAATACACTATATGAGAACAGCTGACAGACAAAAAGTCATACCCAATCGAAGTGAAAATTTTGAAAAAATCAAAGAGACAATGAGACAACCCAGACTGAACAACGATTATAATACTAAAGCTATGTCTTGAGTAATCATCAACACAAATAGCCAATAAACGATTACCGGAAAGAAATTAGTGGACCCATAAAATGTACTAACTGATCCTAGCAGATCATGAATTTATATCCAGTACGACATAAGATTCCTTGCATGCCTAAGTAATAGTGTAATACATATACACTATTACATTAAACGTTAATAGTGTAATACATATCTTCATATGGAAACCTCCGAGAAAAGCTATCCACTACAGCAAAAAAATGAACTCACGTGCTTGTGTTACAGACAATTTATTTGGCTTATTGCTTGCGTTTTTCCATAGTGTGTATCTTGGCACCCTTAGCCTCTGCTAACGAACTCAAATCCTTTGATAGCATGAACTTATTATAACTTGGTCAGAGGAACTTGGTTATCAGAGAATATTCACTTACATAGACAAACTCATCTCGCACATAGCAGCCATCAATGTTGCCTTCGCTCATAGCTTCATCCAGAATCGCTCAATAGGGTCCACTTAATTCCCTTAAATAGGGCGACTCCAGTTTTTTGTTTTGTTTTGTTTTTATTGTTAATGCTGTCATCATGCAAAAATCAGAGTTAGAACCATCAGTAAAAAACAGATACGGTATGCAATTCAATAGTTGTTTCCATTGCTATCTAATTTCCCTTTATATTGCAACTTGATTTGAAACCACCGTTGTAAAACACATATTATTTTTTTTTGTTAAGCCAAATGGCAAAGAACCACCCAAAATGAAGTTATCTCATTCTAATCGAAAAAACAGGAGAACAGGTACCTCAATAGCATAAATGGACTATTTTAAGTAATCATTGGTTCTGTGGTTAAGATTGCTCTTCCCATTTTGGAGACAAAACTCGACCGAGAATGCACCCGCTTTTTATGCACCCGCTTTTTATGCCAGGCTGAGTACAGGTTTCAGGGGGACTTGTTTTGTTCTTAAACTAAGTATAAACCTTTGAAAACCAAAACCATTGTGTTTTTATCTCACTTAGAAGAAAAAAAAATCTATGTTGATTATCTAATCCAGAATGCTAAAATTGAAACCCTAAAAATATATTTAGAAGACTGAAATGCCAAAAACAAACAAACAACAATCCTCCTTTTCAATATAAGAAAAGGAGTTACAAAGAGAGTGTGCTTTGACTCCTCCAAGTGTAACAGAAACTCAATGATGCAGCAAGGTCTATGTGGTTGAGCAAGAATTACCACTAAATCATCTTCTTCAAGCAAATTTCGCAGGCCGTTCACAAAATCTGAGGCACAAATTACATGACACTGCATCAAGAATCCCATTATACCATTGACAACATACATATTCACATGAAACAGACTCCAATTTTGTGGACATCCATATCACCCAATAATAATTTTCATACGGCACTACTAAGGGATGCAAACAGTATGCGTCCCTTGTGTCTATCTTAAGCTGAATAAATAAAACAGATAAATTAAATACCAAATAATTTTTTTTTAACCTATTGACACACTGAAAGTATACTAACAGGTACAGCAGTAACAGAATAGTTCAAATGAAAGCCTAAATAGTCAGAAAGAAACCTTGAGGAAAACTGGAAATGCTATTATAGTGCATTCTTTATGGATGCATTTTGTATCACCGTCACTCCTGCTATAAAAATTCTTAAAATCTCCGTCACTCCCAATTCTTTGTTTTTCTGATACCCTATGGAAAACCAAAAATAACATTCGAAATCATACAAAGATACTAAAAACAATCATCAATCAGTAGGTGAAGTGGCATATATACCTTGCTAATCTATGAAACTGATTACCAGATTAATGATATAAAGAATATTTTTTTTACTAATGATAACACCATCTTAAGCAAGATGACCACCTAACTTTAACCAAAAACGACGAAAAGATGGATGAAATGAAATAATGCGTTTTGGCGTCATTGTAGTAATCAGCACCCATTTGTCTTCTGGATCTTTTTTGTGTATGGTTCTCTTCATATTCAGAAGAATGCGCACATCTATTGATCAATTTTGGTAGGAAATTAATAGAAAATTAAACTGATATGTAGGGGATTAATTAGCATACATGAATACCTATGAATGAGAAATAACGGTGATATTAATACCATTGAATGGCGAGATTTGGGGACGTTGGATGACGACTTGAAATGTGGGATCATTGCCGATGTGTTTTGTAGAAAAACCCCAAGGATCAATCTTCAATTTTGCACCACCAACATAGAAATTCATTGTATGGTAAGGGTATGGGTGGAATGTGCAAATGTGGTAAACCGGCAAACGAAAATAAGAGTGATGGAGCTGCCAAGAGAACAACTTCGAGATACTTTTGTTCCAAACTTCTGAGCATCTGCATCTCCATTGTAGTTAACATGGTTTAGACTTATAGAACACCCTGCTTTAAAAGTGATGACAGTTGATAAGTCATAAGTTAATAAGATGGGTAATTTCAAACTCAAATTAGACACTATGTGTATGTTCATTTTTCATACCTAAAATGGCTTCATTGGTTGAGTTCTCCACTGATTTTTCATCTGTTGCACAAAAAACAAAAATATCCAATACAATGCTATTAATTTGGAAATCAAATTGCAGTCCAATAGAAACAGTGGGTCAATGAAAATTCAGCAAGCCGTCAGATTCAAAATTATTTACCTGAAATAGAAGATAACTCTATTCTCAATAGACCAACAAAAATCTTCAACAATACATCCAAATATTAAGAAAGTGAAGATGATCAAGAAACCCAAATCCAAATTTACCAATCGAGTACAAATCTAATTTATCTAAAGAAAAATTAATCCAAACTAAGATAGAAACGAAAAACGAAATGGAGAAACCTATGAAGATGATTTCCTCTCTCGAGGTTTATATAGTGGGGTTTCGTAAATCACATGATCCTAATCAAAGAAAACGAATGTGGCAATTAGTGGCTTCTGTAACTGGAAAATAATGGGACGAGAATTACGAAGAAACTTGAATTTTTGTAAATGGAAGAAAAACCCTAATTAATGTTTTTGTAACCGAAGAGAATTAGTGCAAGAACGGGTATCAGCCGATGGATTGTGCTTAAAAGGTGGCTTCAATCTCAGCCACGATTTATGTTTGGAACTTTTAAAAATACCCATTTAAAGCCGTCAGATCATGCAAAACACATTTGATCATGCAAAACACATTTGTTTTTGTAAGATATATAGTGGTCATTGACTCATTGGTATGATAAAATGTACGAGCGGTCCCCGTACCGAGGATATACGGATAGGTGGGGCACGACCCAAGGATACTCGTGCAAAGGTTGATGGCGACGCCCGTGCTGAGGATACACGGATAGGCGGGGCACAAACCGAGGATACTCGTGCATTTAAGATGATTCAATGCATTGTTTTGGAAGGTGTGAAGGCGGTTGCAAGGTTTCTGGGGATGAACTACGACATGCTTGATCCCTTTACTGGATACGTAGGCAGCCGCTTCGCGGTTCAGCATTTGCACTATAAAGGAAAGTATTTAGTTTCATTTTCTCTTGTTAAATTGGTCATCATATTGATTGTAATTTTGTTGTATTATGAAAATTTAATAGTTAAATAAATGAAAAAAAAATGTTAGTGTTGCTCATTCCGATTCGTAACGCCAGGAGTTCGGATTTCAAAGTGGGTGTGAACCAGATCCGGAACTCGGGGTGTTACAATAATTTCATGGGATTACCAATTCTGGGATTCATGTAAATCCCCTTATGTGTTTGACATCTCATTTAAAATTCCTAGGATTCGTTGAATTAACTTGTTTTAGAGTCCATATACTGTTTGGTATACCCTTGGAATCTTAAAGTAGTATATATATATATATATATGAGATTTTAAGTTAAAAAAAGTGGGCCCATAAATCCCTTAATAAGTTTCCCACCAAATCTTAGGGGGAGGGTCGGACTCCATATGGAGGATTTGCTGGAAAATTGATTCCCATGGGAAGCGTGATTCCATGGATTTGGGCAACCAAACATACCGAAGGAAACGTAATTCCACCAAATCCCATGGATCCATAAATCCCACCTTTAAAATTTTACATCCAAACTCACCATAAGTTTATCATATGCGTTGGAAACGCGTAAAAATAAATAAATAGAAACAGTGATTTTAAATGAGAGGTATAAGAAAATTAACTTTAGAATACAACCAATGAGAAGTAGAGTTATTTGTACATCCCAATTTTCAATGAAGGATGCACAAATTGCTCCTTTCCCATCATAAGGTATTATAAAAAGAAAACTATTAGGCTGGTTCCTATAGAAGATGTCATAAAATTGAATCTGTCGAATGCCCTAGAAAACTCGCCGCGCCATTATGTGAAAATCAACCAACATAGAGTCTATATCGGCATGTAGAGACTCTGTTACCAATAACAACGATAGAGTTCCACGAGTCTCTCTCTTTAATGGCTATTTCCCCTTTTATTTCATATGTATATATAACCTAACTAATTTTAATTTATTCACACTATTTTACATAAATTTTACACTATTTACCTATTTCTTTCTCGTTCATCCTCAATCTACTTATTTCTAATTTTATAATCAATGGACTATATGGAGTTTTTACTGTATATCTAGTTCAGGCCTCTCGCGCGCCATTTCCTTTTAAACTACACACGAGGTGGTAGGTTCCAGTCCCACTATCATTTTATATTGGCCCAATGACGAAGAACTTCAGTTGTGGACTTAGCAAAAAATAAAAATAAAAATAAAATAAAAATCAATGGATTCTTCTGATGAAGAGATGCAAACTTATATGAATCGATTTAAATCACAACAAATATATGTTCGGATGTTGCGCAAATAGATGCTGAGTCAGATGAAGATAGAGAATTAACCAACACTATGACGTTGATACATTCAAGACATATACTTAGAGATCCAGAAACAAAGGAGTATTCACAAGAAGATGTGTGTATCAAGACAAGGATGAGTTCCACCAAAAGCTAATGCACAATTTTTTTATTCCCGATTTTTTGTACTCTTATGAAGATTTCCAACGTAACTTCTGCGTGCCCGGAAACTTGGTGATAAAGATTAATGAGTCTTGTCAGGTATAACCTCAATTTAATTATCAGTTTGATGAGTTTACAGAAACCAAACGAGGCAGATGTTAGAGAAATACTAAAGCAACAACATGATAAGGGATTTCCAGGAACGCTAGGTAGTCTTGACTGCATGAATTAGGTATGATCGGGATGCTTTACCTATTGAGTCGGTCAATAAGGGTCATTATCCAAAACCAATTGTTATATCAGAAGTTGTTGCTACTACTTATGATTGTTGGATATATCACGCTTTTTTTGGTCTTTTGGGTTCACAAATGACATAAATGTTTTGCACAAATCGCTTCTGTTTGAAGATCCAATGTGTGGAATTTACCCCAAAGTACATTTCACATACAATGTGATAGTTGATACACTCATGGGTATTATCTTGCGAATGAAACGTATCCAAAGTGGTCAACCTTAGCTCAAGCTTATCGTCACCCCCCAGGCGACTTCGGTCTTTCATTTAGGTTTTGTAACAGTAAAAAAAAAAATTTGAAGAAGGATGTGGTACGTGCTTTTGGAATTATGAAGGGGAAGTTTGCTATCATTTGTGGGACATTTCATGGTTTAAGTGCTCGTAAAATGCATTAGACTATGCTCACTTGCATAATTTTTCATAACATGGTAATTTAGGAAATGAGGGTAATAAGAATTGGACTAACCATGCTGATCAAGATTTGAGGCTTGAGATTTAACCACAAAAATGGATACTGCAAGGAATTATGTATTAATGATTAATCATATTCAGAATCAGAATCGGTATGATCAGGATAAGAGAAGATCTGAAAGAGAATCTTTAGGCCGAGTATGGATGATCGGTTTTATGCAATATCAATTTTTGCTTTAAACATTTGAATGTTAAATTGCTTTTAAGTTTGGTAGTTTATTTAATATTCATTTTTAGTTTGTGTAATATTAATTTGAAATATGATCTTTTGCAACTTTTACTTGTCCGAGTGGCTAAAACTGTAACGCTAACAACTGGTTTATCCGACGGCTAGTTTATTCAAGAATCTCAAACAATCCCTCTATATACTCACCCATTTCCATTTCAAAATCACACCTTTTGTACCAACTTTCCAAAAAAGTTTCTGCTCTTACACTGATCTCCAGAATTATGGTTGATCCTAGCTTTACTATAGACGGAGATTTATGTCTTTGCAGAAACTGGTTTACTCAGTCAGAATTACTTGGTTAAATTCATGATACCGTCTGCACAAACACAAGTAAACCTCACAACCGAGATCTTTCAATGTTCTTCTTTCGATTTGTAAAGCGATATCGACTTAAGGATGAAAGTGATGCTTAAATAAAAGCGCGGTCTCGAGAGAAATGGCGAAGAGGGAAAGGAAATAATTTCAAATACGAAGTTTATTTTCACATCCTTAAAGGATTTATCATAACCCGTATGAGATATTATAATGTTTTTCTTGCAAATGCGGGGGTATAACAACTACACCCAATATTTTGTTCGGCAATCTCTATGGACTAAACTCCATGTTTGTACCCAAAATAAATTTTAGGCACTAAACACGATGATTTTGGTGTTGTTGAATGAAACAGGGTTAATAACAGGAAATAATCAAGAATGAAAGACACACGAATTTAACGTGGTTCGGCGAATTTTGCATACGTCCACGGATGAATCTCCTTGGGGAGTGATATTTTATTGATGTTTGGGTTACAATAATTTCTGATCTCTTAAGGGTTTGCCGGTTAATTTTTTTCTCCCCTATCAGGATTATATTCTCCCTATTTATACAATTCTAAAATAGGCTCTTCCCCTCATTATGATGTAAACATAAATTGTATTTATTTCCCTTGCATGAAACCTCCTGGAATTAATTTTGCATGCAACCTCCTGGAATTAATCCTCCATGCATAACTCCTAGCATTAACCTTCCTTGCATGGCTCCATGTGTTGATTTGTGGGCCTCCCGTGTATTTTGTGCACGGTACAAACATCGCCCCCTTTTAACCTCCAACTTGTTGGGGTTAAGAATTTTTTTTTTCCTTCGCGTCGATCGTCGATGATGTAACTGGCAAGTCGCCCCCAAGCGTGAGTAGAAACATTACAAAGACGCCTCCAACTGTGATAACCTGCAATAAAATTTGCTCACGTGCTAGGCGAGTCTTTTTGCCACGTGGTGGAATTGTGATGCTCGATAGCTAGTCGAGTCTTGAGTAGAATGTAGTGTGTGCTTGCGGCTGGGGCAAGGCTTTTTGCTCGCAATGTAACAAAGCTAGCGCTTGCTGCTCGGGCAGGATGGATGTTGCTTGTATTAAGTACGAGTATTTGGACCAATATCGGGCATTGGGATCATGGTTCAGACGAGACTTTATGCTTGCCAAGCTGCAAGTCTTTCATACTCGCATGCAAGACGAGATTTTATGCTTGCAATAAAAGCAAGACTTATGTGCTCACGTGCAAGGTGAGGCTTTAGGTGCTTGCAAAGTGATGCAAGGCTAAATATTGAAGGGTCTATGCAATCCTCATCTCGAACTCGATCATGTCGTTATCCACGAACCTCGAACTCGATCATGTTGCTGCCCTGAGTGCATAAAAAAGTTTCTCGAACACATAAATTTTTGCTTCCATGTTGTAGGGAATTGAAAGACGATTCTAACGAGCCAAAAATCACTCAATTCGGACTTAAAACGAATAAGTTATTGACGAAAAAAGGTTTGAACAAAGAGTGCGTGTTGTTGCATACGTGGCAGTGCTGACTGAATCAGAAGGATGATGAGGCACTGCTGACTGGGCGACATTATTGACATGGCACCCGAATGATGCCGACGTGGCAATACCAGGTAAGGAAGTTGACGACACCGTCGCTGATGTGGCAGCTGACTATATGTTAACGTGTAAAAATAATTGTTGACTGTACGCTGAGTGGCAATTGCTGACTGTACCTGTTTGGGCCCGAACGATCTGGTCGGAACAAAACCCGGTTGATTCGAACCGAACCAGTTTGGCTGGACCAGTAAGTGAACCGGAAGCTGGACCAGAGGCTGGACAAATCCTATGGATGAGATCCTCTTGATCTGACGGTTAAGATTTTCTCCATCTGAAGGTGTACGTGAGGCTGGACATATGTGGTTGTACATGAGAAGATTTGGCCACACTTTCTGGAACTGTTTTCGCAACAGTTTCTTCAACTCGGGCCACACTTTCTTTAACTGTTCGTAACAGTTTCTTCAACAGCTTGTCACAGTTTCTTCAAGCTTCGCAACGGTTTCTTCATCCTTGTAACGGTTTCTTCAACCCTCACAACGGTTTCTTCAACCCAATCTTTTTCTTTTTTGCTGTTTTTTTTTGCATGGAAATTCGTGGCATGATTTCTGAGCTTTTGACGCACCTATCTCAATGATAAAACACGATTATTTTCACGAATCCCCTTAATCGGCGCTAATGTTTGTACCCAAAATAAATTTTAGGCACTAAACACGATGATTTTGGTGTTCTTAATGAAAACAGGGTTACTAACATGAAATAATCAAGAATGACAGACACACGAATTTAACGTGGTTCGGTGAATTTTGCTTACGTCCACGGATGAATCTCCTTGGGGAGTGATATTTTATTGATGTTTGGGTTGCAATAATTTCTGATCCCTTAAGGGTTTGCTAGTTAACTTTTTTCTCCCATATCAGGATTATATTCTCTCTATTTATACAATTCTGAAATAGGCTCTTCCCCTCATTATGAGGTAAACATAAATTGTATTTATGTTCCTTGCATGAAACCTCCTGGAATTAATTTTGCATGAAACCTCCTGGAATTAATTTTGCATGCAACCTCCTGGAATTAATCTGCCATGCATAACTCCTGGCATTAACCTTCCTTGCATGGCTCCTTGTATTGATTTGCGGGCCTTCCGTGTATTTTATACACGGTAAAAACACTCCAATACAATTCTGAGAGCACCAACTTAAAAGTGAGACTCAATCAAGGAATATATCAAAGAGCTTTATCTATTTCTTAATACAATTAACAAATCAAACAGATAGAAATTCGTTAGACTGATTGAAGTCATAATAACTTGGACGACACCAAAGAATGCCCAAGTGTCAATCAAGTTCTATCCAAGAAACAAGGTCAGATTTATCAATTGTGATTGAACTACGCACAACCTTTGATATTTCAATTATATAAACAAATATAATGCGGAAAATAAATAACACAGACACCAGAAATTTTGTTAAAGAGGAAACCGTAAATGCAGAAAAAGCCCGGGATGTATTCCAGGTTTGAACACCATACTGTATTAAACCGCTACAGAATCTAGCATACTACAAGTTGACTTCGGACTGGAATGTAGTTGAGTCCTAACCAAGTCTCACACCGATTAAGGTACAGCCGCGTTCCTTACGCCTCTAGAACCACGTCGGATTCTGCGCACTTAATTCCCTTAGCTGATCTCACCCACAACTAAAAGTTGCTACGACCCAAATTCGAAGACTTATAAACAAATATGTCTCCCACAGATATGTCTATCCTTTATTCTTTTTATTTCTTCATTTTATACAAAGATTAAGGTGAACTGGAATCAACTAATAACCCTGTCTTATACACCCGAAGAGCAAGCTAGAAATAATAGTCACCTCACAATAACCTAACTGATTAACAAAAGAAGTTATTGCGGAATCACAAGAATCCGAGACGAAGAATTGTTGTGGTTACTTTTTATGTCTTACCTATCGGAGATTAATCTCGAGTAAATCTTAGAGAAGATAAAACTCAATATGATGGAACAAGTAAGATCAGAATACGCAACTACAGAGAAAATAGTTGGATTTGGCTTCACGAATCCCAAATGAAGTCTTCAAGTCGTTAACCTAATAATGGTTTTGGAAAACCTAGGCTAAAGGATAATCGACTCTAGTTTGCAACTAGGATACACAAAAATGTCGGGATTAGGTTTCCTAGATGCTAGAGTTCTCCCTTATATAGTCTTTCAAATCAAGGTTGCTTACAGTCAAAGCTAAGATAGCTTAGTAAAAAAGCATTCAATATTCACCGTTAGATGAACTCCTAATTTAAGATTCAAGCTAAGTCTGCTTAGAAATTAAGCAATCAATCTCCACCGTTAGATGGTATTAGCTTGATACACACAAATGAAATATACTTATATTTAGATATGGACGAACGTACCTAAACATGTATACTCTGTTGGCTCAATAATAGTTAACCGAAGTTAGTCATATTCATCTAACACTTCTAGATCAAATATTATGATCAATCAGTCATGATAGATAATCAAACAAATCTAAATTTCTTTCAAGAAAGTTATTCAAATATTCATCATTCCATAGAAATATATATATGGACCATTTGAAACAAAGTAAGTTTGGTTTGTAATTTTACAAAGTATGTATACAAGAACCAGTTCATGAATATAATTCCACGGTTTGCAAAACTAGTTTACATTTCTTAATACATTAAAGTTCCATGGACTTTAGTTTTCAAAGTGAGTTCGCAAACGAACCTGAGTTCATGAGTATGAAAATCCATACTTGCCGATTTTAGAACTTGACCACTTTGTTCGCAAACTGAGTACGCGAACAAGAATTCCGGAATTTGGCTTTGTCCAGCCGTTCGCAAACAAGGTACGCGAACAACTGTTCCGGACATGGCCTTGTATAGCCCGTTCGCAAACAAGGTACGCGAACATCAGCTCCAGACCTTTACTGGTAAACCAGTTCGCAAACAATAGTTCCGGTCTGTACTAGACTTACACAGTTAGTATACAAGGTATACACTCTGCATTATATCCAGACAGAGTAGTCGTTATGAAACTCTCATTTAATCATTGAAACATCCTTGGAGGACAATAATGGTAATCTTACGCATACCACTAGCTTCAAGTATTTTTCAAGTGATTAATCGATCAATACGTGACATCAAATGATTGTGTCACACAAATCATGTAAGATGTTCAGGTAATTTTCACATGATCATCTTTGACTTAATATTTAGTTTCCATCAAATAAAATGTCTCCAACTAAACTCGTCAAGAATACGATGAACTTAGATAAAGATAAAATCTTCCAACACGTATTTCGAGATATAGATAAACGAGATAAACTCAGCTCAAATATCTAATGTGTATAATGTAAAAGTTTATACAGCTACACGACTTAGTCTCATTAAAAGATAGAGTAAAATAGATGAGTGATAAATAAGTTTTAGTCTCCACATACCTTTTGTTGATGAAGTTCCTCCAAGCTCTCCAGTAGATCTTTTTCTTCAATTGGTGAACGCCGTGAAGTCTAAAGATCAACTACACACTTCTATCCTAATCCCAGACATATCTATAAGTAGACTAGAAATCAAGTATATAATTTTGATCAACTAAACTTGACAAATAAGCTTGAGATAACAACGCTTGAGAGTTCGACCGAGCAGTGCTCTAACAATCTTCCCCTTTGTCAATTTTAGTGACAAACTATCAATACACATGGATTACAAAATAAATAAACTTTTTAGCTTCTCATCCAACATGCTTGATTTCCTTGGCTCTTCAACCTCCTTGAATTCTTTGCTACTTCAAGTTCTTCAACACGAAAAGAATATAAAATCGGTTTCACTAAAACAATGTAACAATTTAGCAGTGTCTGAAGGAACACTATGATTGCAGGAGGGTGTATGAGGAGTATTATATGGCTTTATGAAACGCTGCACGGACAATTGCTTTTCGTGGAATAAAAAGAAACATCTGAACTCTACCAAATCAAGTAAACAAGTCGAGCACGAATTCTGTTCAATTTAATTCTAATAGTGAAACCAAGCACGTATGAGCCTGCCGCCCGAAACTTATCCTATTAATAACAACTGCGCATTAGTTTAAAATTCTCAGAACCGTACAGTATACGCACAACAAAAAGACACATTGTATATAAGTCAAAGAGACATTCTTATACTCCCTCCGTCCTACTATTAATTGACCTAGTAGTACAATTTAGAAATGATTTATCCCTCAAACTATACCACGGATATTCGTAAATTTCATATCATTGAAAAGCATTTTAAAACACCTACTTAACGAATATAAACATGAGTATCAAATGATATAAAATCAACTATTAATGTGACAAAATATAAAAATAAATAGGTCAATTAATAGTGGGACGGATGGAGTATACAACATCTTCCATGAAAGTATTTTCGACAACTGGCTTTCGCCATTGAAACTAACGTACATTAAAATAGAAGTCTATTATAGGGGCTCCAAAGATGTTTTGAGGGCTCATATGGATTCAAATATTTTAAATGTAATGAGAGGTGACATATTCTATACCAAAAATACAAAAGTACAATTTGACAACTAATTTAAATATTTAACCTAAATCTAATTAAAACTCAAAACTAAACCTTAAACAAAAAAAAAAACGTCTATTTTTCTTCATCATCTTCTTCCTCCTCTTTTGTTCTCCTCTCTTCTTCTCCTTCATCGCCTCTCCTTCCTTTTCTTCAATTTTTTCTTCTTTAAAGACGATTATCTTTGCCAATAATGATTATAATTAGGTAAGAATTGAAAAACCCACACTTTTTTTTGATTGCATAGATAAGTTAGATTTGATTAAACTAGGAATTTGTTTTAGAACTTAATAGGGTTGGGAAACCAATATTTCCTAATCGATATTTATGACTTACGGTTAGAAAATCCAACCGTATCTTAAAAAAAAAACGAATTTTCTCCTAGATTTGGCTACGGTTGGGAAAATATGAACTTCCAACCGTATTTATGGTTTACGGTTAGGGAACCCGTATTTTACAAAAAAAAAATCTTCAAATTTTCCCAACCGTAAGCTACCCTGGATTTGTCTATGGTTGGGATAATATGAACTCCCAACCATATGTTCACTTTTCCAGAAAAAAAAATCAAAATTTTTTCATCTTTGATTTTTCAATACTAATTATAAATCAGATTATTGGTCTAAACTAGTCACTAATTTTACCTAGCCGAATTGCAGTATACCTAATGAGACAGAATTCAGGTCATTTTGAAGTAAAAGAAGCCACCCCTTAATCATGTATATTTTAAATGGCTAAATTGACCCTGCAATGATTAACACTAATTTGATTGAAATAATTAGATTAGTTAAATTAATTAGATTAGTTTATATGAGTGGATTTGGAAATAATTGAGAGTAAGAAAGAATATGAAGTAGTAGAGGAACTTTGGGGGGGGGGGGGGGG